>NW_015388818.1:68215-91280 GCF_001527695.2 Protobothrops mucrosquamatus
CTATTCCGTGCGGCCGGCCTGGCGTAGTTTGATTATGTTTTAGTGGGGGTTTTGTATGGGGTATTTTAGAGCAGGCCTGTTATTTAATTTGATTTTAGAACAGAAACTTGCGTATATTTATCGTGGTTTTTATTATCGCCTGTTCACCGCCCTGAGTCCCGTAAGGGAGATAGGGCGGTATATAAATTCAATAAATAATGATAATAATAATAATAATAATGCCTCATCAGATGTCTTTTAGTGGACCCACCTCATTCTACAGTTGCTTGTTTCTCCACCCATTTGCTCTGTGCCCAGTCTATACATGAGGGCTCCTTGGTGCTCTCTGAGCTTGGTTATTTTTTTGGAGATGTTTCATTACCCAAACTAAGTAACATCATCTTGTTATCTAGGTTGGGTAATGAAACATCTGCAAGAAAACAACCAAGCTCAGAGAGCACCAAGGACCTCTCATTTCAACCCTGAGCTACAAATATTGTCATTTATCGGGACCAGCCTGTACAATTGGGCAGAAGAAGATTCCAAGAAAAATAGATTTCCTTCTCAGTTTTCCATGCTTGCCATTTTTGTACTCTTGCAGAAAGCTAAGCTACAGTAAGAAGCTGGATATCAGTAACAGCTGGATACGGACCTCTTGAAACTCTGATGCCCCATATACAGGAAAAAGAAAGTGGACTTTCTTTTAAGTATCTCAGGTCACCCAATGGGGTGTCTTATCTTATGTCTCACTTCCTTAGATGACTGGTTTGACTCCTCCTTCCAACTCTACTGAACTTACATGAGATCACAATGAGGTCAAATATGTCTGCCAACAACACAGACATCTTTCAACTGGTTGGATATACTTTTATCAAAGAGGAGGCATTTGACCTATCTCATGAATTTGTTGTGAGGTTTAGATGTTTCATGTGAAGGCCACACTTGGAATACTGCATCCAGTTTTGGTCACCACGATGTAAAAAAGATGTTGAGACTCTAGAAAGGGTACAGAGATGAGCAACAAAGATGATTAGAGGACTGGAGGCTAAAACATATAAGGAACGGTTACTGGAATTGGGTATGTCTAGTTTAATGAAAAGAAGGATGAGTGGGGACATGATAGCAGTCTTCCAATATCTCAGGGGCTGCCCCAAAGAAGAGGGAGTCAAGCTATTCTCCAAAGCCCCTGAAGGCAGGACAAGAAGCAACGGAGGGAAACTCATCAAGGAGAGAAGCAACCTAGAACTAAGGAGAAATTTCCTGACAGTTAGAACAATTAACCAGTGGAACAACCTGCCTCCAGAAGCGGTGAATGCTCCAACACTGGAAGTTTTTAAGAAGAGACTGGACAGCCATTTGTCCGAAATGGTATAGGGTTTCCTGCCTGAGCAGGGAGTTGGACTTGATGACCTCCAAGGTCCCTTCCAATTTTATTATTATAATATTATTATTATTATGTACATGTAGTCCTTGACGTATGACCACAATTGAACCCCAAATTTCTGTTGTTAAGTGAGACATTTGCTAAGTGAAATTTGCCCCATTTTACGACTTTTCCTGCCATAGTTATTAAGTGAATCCCTGCAGCTGAAAAGTTAGTAGCCCTAGTTGTTAAGTGAATCCGGCTTTCACATTCACTTTGCTTGTCAGAAGGTTGCAAAAGGGGATCACATGACCCCAGGACACTGCTGTGGTCATAAGTATGAATCAGTTGCAAAGCACCTGAATTTTGATCAGATGATTCTGGGGATGCTGCAAAGGTCATAACTGTGAAAAACGGCCACAAGTCACATTTTTTCAGTGCCGTTGTAACTTTGAACTGTCACTAAACAAGCTGTTGTAAGTCAAGGACTACCTGTACTGAAGTAGCTTGCAACTAGGGTGTGTGTGCTTCCTTTAATTCTCTCCCTTCCCTTTCCCTAAATACCTGGATGAAATAAAAAAAAACATTTCTGCAGATACACAAAACATCCCTCATTCCTTTGGGTATTTCTGATATGCGTGTCTTGTTTGAAAATGTCAGCTGGGTGCAGGTATCATGTGTGTGTGTGTGTGTGTGTGTGTGTGTGTGTGTGTGTGTGTGTGTAGAAGTGAGGTAAGAGGTATAATTCTCCTATGCACATTTGTCTGCAGTGCATAATTGCTGGGCCTGACATGTACCGATGCACTTTCATTATGGTGTCAAGAGGACACTTTGAACTTTGAAAGGCACAGCGATTTCAGACTAGCAATAAAACAGCAAGTGCGCCTTAAAGAAAGTTTATTACAGCTTTGGAAGAGAGGAAGGAGGGGTGAAGGAGGAGGAAAGGTAATTATGAAGCGATCATGGGTTGACTTTTGAAATCACAGCTTCAAATTGTTGGTTAAAGAGATGCAGCTATTTCAAGCGCACAGCAAAAGATTGCCCTGACGGGTCTCATCCTGACCCTCCCGAGGAGAAGACTTTGCAGAATGTGGAGTTCTGAATCTTCCTGTTTTCTTCATTCTAGTGAAAACTGTTGGTTTGCATTCCTAGTTTTCTGGGCCTGATTCAAACCACTATTGAAAGAAAAGTCTTCATCAGGGGCCAGTCCGAGCCGGGAATAAACAAAATGGAGTCTGCTTTAGAAAGAAGGTTGTAGTTTATTGAAGAGCAGAGCCAGACAGAAGCATGGCTCTGGGAAAGCTGACCACATGTTTCTGGGAGTGGCGGGTTTTTATACCTTCTTGGGCTTTTGTGTTTGGAGTTGTTCCTGTGGGATGAACTTTGACCTGAGGTTCAGTGTGCCCTTTTAGTATTCTGATGGTGGTGGGCTAATCCTATTATGTCCTAAAGGTCATATCCTGCTTCCCTGTGGCTGTGGCTGATGGCTATGTCCTGTGTTGGATGGGTGAGGGGTTGTTGGTTCTAGGGATCTTTGTCTTTCTAATCCCATCAGCTCCAGCCTTCCTGCCCCCAACCTTTCTGAATAGGATTATCAAATCTGCATTTCTACAAACCTGGCCTCTGCCTAGTTTGTGCTTGGGGCTATTAAGAAAAACTGGGCCTGATTTTCTGCCTTTAAAATCCTTTGGGAAAATATAATATTCTGCCTTTTAATATTCCCAAAATATTTCTTTCTTGGGTGGGTGGTGTTGCTGTCCTCCCACACCACTATCCCCCCAAAACATCCCCTGTTCAGGATATGGAATCCATTTCAACTCCTATGAGATGAAGAGTGTCCTACATGTATGGTTTGCTTCCTGGAGATTCTTTGACAAAGCCAGAGTTAGCACGGTTCACACACAACATGCCAAGTCCCGAGCCATCCATATCACATTCTGTGAACCCAAGCAAAGTGGTAAGATGAGGGTGCTGTCCCAAAGCTGCTTTTTCAAAAGGCAACTGGGATTCGTTTTTCCTTGAAGAAGTTTTGCTTCTCATCCCAGAAGCTTCTTTGGTTCATGTTCAAGAACTGAAGAAGCTTCTTGAATGAGAAGCGAAACGTCTTCAAAGTAAAAAAACAAAGTCCAGTTGCCTTTTGAAAATGCAGCTTTGGGACAACCAGGAACTGGATGGCTGAGAATCTTCATAGACATGAGTGTGTTGTGTGAACTCAACATAAAAACTCAATCCCTTTTGACACCCTTCCACAGGGGGGCAACCTAGGTAGGCAACCGTTTGCTCCAACTAAGTGAACATCTGGAATGGGTCACATCAAAGCTTTTTCCTGGCCAGATTTTCTCTGCTAACAAAGCAGAGATGCAAGAACACCTGAATGCAAGATTGACTATGCTCTGTAAAATGGAGATACGGAGTCCATTACTCACATTTTATTGCTCTGCCCCCCCTTTTTTTTTACAGAGCTTGGAGTACAGATTTAATCACCCTCCTCCTGTTCAACAATTCTGGCAGGTCTAGGAAGAAAAATCTTGCCTTGTTTTGGCTGATACACCTGCTGAAATGTCTAGCAAGGTAGCTCATGTGCAATTACTATCAGGAGAATGCATGATAGATATCTCAGTTATATGAAATGTCCTTATATGTTTCTTTCCCTATTTTAACCACCTCCCATTATTTTTTATATGTGCGCCGTACCTTTATTTTATTTGACAGTATTATTTTTCCTTACCGGTTCTCTTCTTGGCATCCTCTTATTCGGAAGAATCTGTATTTCCTCTCTTATTTGTGCCTGCAGAGAGCCACAAAAGTACACAATTTTTGGCATTTCTCCTTCGCCCACTGCCAATGGTTGTGTTGGAATCTTAGCCAAAAGTTTACCTTTCCTTAGGATTGCTTAGCAATTATCACTTTTTAAAGGAGAACCACTGACCGTCATTAAACAACACAAAAATTTTTGGGCTATGAATAATACACCCAGAGTTCTAATGCATAAAATCAAGTTGTTTCAGCTCTTGAGCATTATCTTGTAAACATTACATTAACTGCATGTTTTTGCAGGGTAACTTCTGTATTTTGCAATGATGCCATCCTAATTCCCAGGAAAAGAAATGGAAAAGGTAGCGAGCTGGTCTTATTGCAAAGTTTGCTTGGCATTCTTAGGATTTGTTGTTGTTAGTTGCGAAGTCATGTCCGACCCATCGCGACTCCATGGACAACGTTCCTCCAGGCCTTCTTGTCTTCTACCATCTTCTGGAGTCCATTTAAGCTCAGGCCTCCTGCTTCAGGGACTACATCCAGCCACTTCATTCTCTGTCGTCCCCTTCTTCTCTTGCCCTCCATCTTTCCCAGCATTAGGCTCTTCTCCAGTGGGTCCTTCCTTCTCATGAGGTGGCCAAAGTACTTGAGTTTCAACTTCAGGATCTGGCCTTCTAAAGAGCAGTCGGGGTTGATCTCCTCTAGGACTGACCGGTTTGAACGCCTTGCAGTCCAGGGGACTCACAGGAGTCTTCTCCAGCACCATAGTTCAAAGGCCTCCATTCTTTGGTGCTCAGCCTTTCTTATGGTATTCTTAGGATTAAATTGGCCTGGAGGAACGTTGTCCATGGGGTCGCGATGGGTTGGACACGACTTCGCAATTAACAACAACAACAAAAAAGCACAAATGGCATTTTGTGAATGTCCTGTTTTTCAGAAAGATGCAAAGGAAAAACAATTAACAGTATAAACACAAAGCAACTCTTGATATTCTAATGCCGGTGATAATTCTGCTAGGAGAGATATAAAAGCGTTTTCCTGAGAGTCTAAGTGTGCCTGTAGCTATGAATGGACCCATTTCATTCATATATTTATTGTAGTTCAATATTTTAACAACAGAGTATATGGCTTATGTATATGTATATATATTCTATACACTTTTTGTTAAAATATTGAACTACAAAAATGATAGGAAAAAGCAACTATCAAAATACAAAGGAAGTAGAAAAAACAAGCTAAAGGAAAGAAAGAGAGCGACTGCTACATTTAAATAATAAAAAAAACCTTACTGAAAAGAAGAAAAAGTAAATTATTTTTTAATGATACATCCTCTCTTCCCCTTCCATTTGTTTCTGGGACTGTTAGCTACAATCTAGATATTTGAACTTTGCCTCAAACATTAGTAACTGTTGTTAGTTTCTATTTAAATGTTAAAAACCGTATTCCAGATGTCTAAATCTGCCTTGCGCTGTGATGTATTGTATATAAGGGAGCCGTTTCTGCATGAATGTAATTCCGCTTCTATTGTGGATAGATATTGTCAATTTTACCACTGCAGGATATTCTCCCATTTTAGTTTCCCAGTGTGATTGTAGGTTAAGCCATCTCATTTCCAATATTGTGCTAAATTTATTCTTGCTGCAGTCAATGTGTATCTTAGTAAATTATATTTTCCTTAATGTTTTGGGGAATTATGCCTAACAGAAATGCCTATGGCTTGAGTTCAGGTTTTATTTTTAGATTTTTTTGAGGATTTTCTAATGTATTTCTTTCTCACATCTTCGATATTTTTTTTTGCACGACCACCACATGGGTGCCCATTTCAAATGTTCAAACAGCATCTGTTGACATTTGAATGTGCCCTCTGAGGAAATACACATTATTTAAGAAGAGGGATAATTTGCAAGTTAGATTTATGGAAGTGGAATTTCCATTAAAATAACTGGAGGCAATAAAGATGATTAGGGGGCTGGAGACCAGAACATATGATGTATGGCTGTAGGAACTGGGTACATCTAGTCTAGTGAAATGAAGGAGTAGGGGGTGACATGATCTCAGTGTTCCAACATCCATGGGGCTGCCACAAAGAAGAGGGGGCCAACCTATTTCCCAAAGCACCAGAAGGCAAGACAAGAAACAATAGTTGGAAACTAATCAAGGAGAGAAGCAACCTGGATCTAAGGAGACATTTCCTGACCGTGAGAACAATTAACCAGTAGAATGGCTTGCCTCCAGAAGTTGTGAGTGCTCCAACACTGGAGGTTTTAAAGAAGAGATTGGACAGCCACTTGTTTGAAATGGTATAAGGTTTCCTGCTTGAGCAGGGGGTTGGACTAGAAGGCCTCCCAGGTCCCTTCCAACTCTGTCATTCTGTTATTCTACTGGCTATCTATGCGCTGCCTCAATCACCTATCCCTATTATAAGCCTGAGTTCTGCATTAAAAGTCTGCAAGCAACTATGTCTCTTGTATAGATTTCTTTCTTTGAAAGAGAGAAGACACTTTCAAAGCTCTGTTTGAGTAGCAAGCAAAGCTGAATATTGATAACCACAGTAAGGATAAAAACAAAAGACATTCTCTGATGACTAAAAGAGCGGGGGTGGGGGGGAAGCAGCATTATACCAGCAGGAGATCTCAGGAGTGTAGTCCCAAATGACACTAAAGCTGTTTATTTGCTTCTTCTCAAAATGAACACAAAAGCTTAAAGAAGCAAACCTTAGATGGATATGACCACAGTCTGATCAGAGGTTAGCAATTGAAGTGTGCCAGGAGGAGTGTTTTTTGTTTTTGTTTTTTGGTTCATTTTTCTCCCTTCTGAAATGTTAATGCATGCTTCCTCTTTTGTGATCAAGGAACTATTGCAATGTCAACACAGGCTTTATCTGTAGCTAGAGAGTTCAGACCATATATAAACAATAACAACTTTCTGGAATAATATTAACATTTCAGAGGGTAACTAGGGGGTTCCTTGGGGCCTCTAACCTTCCAAAGGCTCCAGAAGATTCCGAAGAAGGCCCGTAAAGGCATTGGACACCAAATGACTTCCCAATTTGGTCTTCTCCCAAAGTAGCAGGGCAAAGTTCCTCTCCTAAGAAGATAAGGAAAGTTTTCCCTGACCAAGACAAAGATCTTAGAAGAATCAAGCATCTCAGAAGAATGCAGTGGGAAACCATTATCTGTATCATTGCTAAAGCGATAAACGGACATGACCCCAATTTTATAGATGAACTTAAAGGAGACAAACTTTTTATTAAGCATGATAGCCCACTGATAGTCCTATCTTGTTGGAGATGACCAGGCTGAGATCAAGGGAGGGGTCAAACATGTCATAAGTCACGAGTCCCTGCACACCTGCAAGAAAGCTACGTCCAGCCTACTTTGAATGCCTTTATTATCTCCCGCTCATTTCTCCTGACAGTTAGTTGGTCAGATTCTTGTAGAGAGCTTAGGCTTGCAATAAATCTTTATACTCATTTGAACTGCCTGAATCTCCTGATTTCCCCGGCTCGTGACAACCTTCCATGAATCTCTCTAGTTCCTTAAGTTGGTGTCACCACAACATGTGATGACAGCAGCTTCTATAATGTCACTATCCTCTGGGTGAAAAAGCATTTTATTGCTCCTAACCTCCTTGCAATTCCTTTTGAAGGATAGTCCCAAGTTTGGGCACTGCACAACTTTTTATGAACTCGATTCTTTCTCTTCTCATCTGCCTTCATCCTAAACTAAAAACTTCTCCCATGCAAACTTCAAAGATTGCCTTGCTTACTGAAATAGTAAAGGACAGGAGATGCTTCTACCATTTTGGATACTAGCTTGATATGTGAGATTCTTCATTTTTTCTGAAAAAATAAATAAAAATCATTTTGCGAGGTGGTGGGATTCCATTCACTTAATGGGACTGGATCCATATAATGGTAGAATATTTTAAATTGGATTTTGGTACTGAGTAGGGATGGGATTGAATAGCCAAATAGTCTCTTCCAATTTTATGATTCTTCTTTGAAGTTCTGTCCACTCCTGTCCCATGAATTTCTTCTTGCTCAGAAAATGCAAGTATAAAAGAATTGTTCTTTTTGTTTGTGTGATTGGTTTTGTGTGCATGTGTGTGAGGAGGAGATAGCATTCCTTGAAACATCCATGCCTGATAAGGGTTTGAAATTCACGACGTATTTCAAAGCAGAAAGAATATGATTTGATGCGGTCCTTTTGTGTAATGCAATGAAAGTTTCTTCCATTGAATATTACAAGCTCTGGGATTTGGGGATTGTCCCCTGGAAGTAAACACTGGGAATGAATGACAATGCAGGGATGACTTCCTGTTAATTTCCTCCCTTTGGTCTTCCATTGTTGAAGTCAGCAGAAATCCACAGTGGTAACCTAAACTAATACTGAGAATTCTTCAGTGGGATTGATATCCACTAATTGGATGTTGAAAGTTGCTTCCATAGCAACCCAATTAATATCCATGGGAGAGTAAGGAAGAAAGATAATCTGGAAAACAAAGATCTTGGTGTAATCACTCCCTCGTGAGCACTAAAACTTTTGTTATAAGCAACTGAGGATCATGATAGAATTTCCAAATTTGCAGGGGGGAGAGAAAGAAACCTTGAATGTGAGAGAACAGAGGTCTTTGTTTATATTTACAGGTGCAATTTGTCCTCTCCATCATTAAGCCCATCTGTTCAACAAAAGACTTTTCAATATTAAATGTATTATAGTGTACCTGCAGCATATTGTGGATGTGATGTTAATATGCTTTTAAGTTTGGTATTAATTAGCAGCATGGCCTCCTGCATATTCCCCATTTAGAATATAAAGTCATCATATTCTTTCAAAGAGGAAGAATTCATTTTGCATCAAAGCCGTTCAGATTCAGAGCCTAGTAATTCAGATTTCCACTGGGAACATGGCTGTTATTGGCAGTGAATCACAATTGAATGACTACAAGCCAGAAAGTATAGAAATGAACAAAGCGGGTTAATTCTGGTGCATGTCAGCTTGGGCCATATTCATTTACAAGTTTGTTCAATGTGTTCTAGTTCAGGCTTCAAATACTGACTGACACACAGTTGCTATAATAGCTCAGTTTACTCAGGCCCCAAACAGATAACCACAGTCAGTTGTACAAACCAAAACAGAATCTCTGACAGGCTTGCTTAAATAATTTGATTTTAGAAGGAGTATGCAGAAGACTAGTCCAAAATCAGTCCAAGGTTCTGAGAGCCTGGTCAGGGTTGTCAGCCAGTCTAAAGTCAGAAATTAACAGGAAGAAACCACAGGAACATTTTATAAGAGCTTTAAAAAGCAGTTGCTTCCAACAAGGCCACATAGGAGCTGCCTCTTAAATCAGGTTGCAACCAGCTGCCATCAATCAAGAGGTTTACTCCCTTGCTTGGCAAGAAGCCTCATAAAATGTCTCTGCTCTGCTCTTCATTCTACTTACATTATCCTCATCTGACAGCTCCAGCTGTCCAGGTGATGGCTGGTTTTGATCAGCCTCAAGGGATTCTTGTCATGCTGTCTCCTGAGGCTGACATTCCACAGGTTCAGTTGGAGCAGCATCCTTAGAATCAGATTCAGAGTTTGAGTTTCTGAGTTCAGACTCCACACCGATTTGCACTACTCTGGTGACCCTGAGGACATAGATAAACCTCCAGGTGGCCTCAACGACTCTCTAAAACAGGGGTGTCAAACTCAATTTCACTGAAGGACGCATCAGCATTGTGGTTGCCCTAGGAGGGCTGGGTGGGTGTGGCCAGAGTGGGTGTGGCCTACTGGGTGGGCATGGCCAGTTCTACATCATTTGCGTCAAGGGGGCCTATGGGGGCCTGGGCAGGAGTGGGACAGATCTGAGGGTCTCTGGCAGAAGGGGGTAGGACCGGGGCAAGCACCAGGCATGGTCCATTTCTTCATTCCTCACAAAGGGTGACACCTCCCCAGCATGCACCCAGGGGGCGGGGGTGACACGGCAGGGGCTGGTTCCTCGCTGTTTCCAGACGGCTTTGTGGAGCTAAGACTGAATGCATTTTAGCATAGATGGCCACCACAAAATTGTACATTGGCTCCCGGCCAGCCTGGGCCAGGGCCAAGGCAGTGGGGGCCGTTCCCTCACTGTTTCCAGGATGGCTTCGCGGGCCACATGAAACCACTTCGCGGGCCACATCCAGCCCCCGGGCCTTATGTTTGACATATCTGCTCTAAAAGAATGCAAATGACCAGCCGTCTGCAAGGAATATAAACCCTTCCATTCTCCACCATCCAGTCAGAGCTGGATGAAGAAGCTTCTTGGATGAGAAGTGAAAGGTCTTCAAAGAAAAACAAGAAAATCCAGTTGCCTCTTGAAAAAGCACCTTTGGGATAATGGGACATCCCTTTTGATGCCCAAGGATTATCTTTCGGGAGCCTTATGAAAAGATCCTCTCAGGCCGAAGCAAAGACAATCTGTTGTTTTGTTTTAGAAGCTGCTTCACAGCTTCAACTACAGACACAACTCTTATCTGGCGAATGGCTTTTGTGTCTCAAAGATGGAGTTGCGCTAACAAGTAAACCTTGCAAAGAAGGCTTGCTGGATACTGTATTAGATGAGCAGGGAAGCACTCACTGGCATTTTAATGGTGGTTAGTTACAAGGAGGACGTGAATGAGTAGGAACCTCCTGAATTGCACACATTAAAACCTAAAAGAGCAGTCCTAAGCAATGATTTCTGACTGTTTTGGTGACCTAGCATATTAAGGAGATAAAGTAATGTCAAGAAAATATTTCAAGTTAGCACCAAAAAGCTTCAGCAGAAACCAATACCCTTATCAGCTCTTTAGCCTTGTCAGAAGGAAATTGCTTTGGAGACAAAAATCAGGTCATTTTCATTGGTGTGGGGTCTGCATCAGGGTGAGGCTAGGATCACAACTCTTCCACTTATGCTAGACTGCCTCTGTCACTGGCATTTTTTAGCACAATGGACACATCGCAGGTGACACGAACCTCTCAGGATGAGAAATAACTTCATTTGTTCTCTCTGAAGCAAGAGCTACAGTCGTTCCTGCCCTGGAGAATATACCTACAGTCATAGGTGTAGCAAATACAGTAGCTCAAAGCAGGAAACTTTGCTTTATATCCAGAGGGCAAAAGTTATTCCCTTGCATTTCCAGGTAAGACTGGAAAGTTAGTGGTGTGATATTCAGAATATCACTACTAGCTCTGACGGCAAAAGGAGAACGGAATGGCAGAGGATGAGAGGGTTAGATAGTGTTGTTGACACAATGAACATGAATTTGGTCAAGCTCCTGGAGATAACGGAGGGGGGGCTGGTGTGCTATGCTTCATGAGGTCACGAAAAGTTGGACATGACTTAGCAACTGAGCGACAACTAGCTGTGACAATAACAAATTTGATGGGTTGAGTAAATACTAGCTTTAGATCTCGAAACCAACTGTTTCTGCAAAGAGTGGAATTGCAAACATATAGTTCCTCAGTATTTTTAACAACTTAACACCATCTAGTCTTACTGACACCCAAAGACTTGAATCTACTGTAGTTTTCTAGTTTTATTTATTCAATTTATTTGCCACCAATCTCATTTTGAAATGACTTTGAGTGGCAGTTTTGAAGGAACAGCAGAATTTGTGAGTCTACATCCAATATCACTCCCTCTTTAATTGGGAATACTATCCTCATAGGATGTGACTGGTTACTTAGAGGATTTTCAAGAAGGGCAAATGCACGTATCTGATGCATGAGTACGAGCATGTAGCTGAGTTTGGAGTTACAGCTAAATTTTATTTATTTAATAGATTTGCATCCTGTCTTTCTTTCAGGCACACCAGGTGTTTCCACGCTGTTTCTACAGCAACAAATTTGTGGATTGAAAAAAACAACTGGTCCAAAGTCACACCAAGAGCATCTTTGGCAGAAAAGAGACTTGAACATGGACGTCCCCTATCCTGATCCAAGAACACGTATATAATATAATTTTTTTATAAAGAGCTAAGACTATCTCATCCATTCAACGGATTGTGTTGTTCCTCCAAACATTTTGCTCTGTGGTCTGTTCTGTAATCTATTTAACAGATTTGGAGTTTAAGTCCATTTATTGAGTGATGCAATAGTTAAGGATTAAATTTTAAATCCCCCCCCTTTTCCCCACTAACGGTTAAGTCTTCTTTCACAGACACTTATGTATATCAGGGAAAGGCAATCCTTGAATTTGCATTGGTAGCATCTTTAAAATTAAATAAGTGAGTATGATCAAGAGAATATTAAGTGGATTAAGGACAGTTCTCTTTCGTATTTTGACAGTATCAAAGACAATATAGAGATTAACTTGGGCTTTTCTTGGAAAAAGAACAAACAGAAGCATCTTACCATAAACTATTTATCAACACTGAGATGATGTAAGAACTTCTATCACCTATTGAAATATGAACCGGAGATATGAAGCGGATAAAGAGACATATTTTTTATTAAATAAACAGTACAGCTATGAAATTAAACCTGTTAATCAGCAACTAGAAAGCAAGCAGTGATTGGGTTTACAAACAAAGTTAACCATAATGTTATTTATTTAAGATTGTTTCTCAATCTGGGCAATTTTGAAATATGTGGACTTCAGTAACTAGAATTCTCCAGCCAGCAAGGCTATTACTAAGAATTCTGGGAGTTCACCCATCTCAAAGTTGCTAGACTGGGAAACACTGATTTAGGAAATAGTGTGTTATTTAAACATGGGTTAGAGAGTAAGCCAGGATACCATGCTGACTCAGGAATTCTGGGAGTTGAAGTCCACAAGTCATAAAAGAGCCAAGGTTGCCTACACCCTGCCTTAGGGCAAAAAAAAATATTTTTCAAACGTAAGGATCAAATTTATTTGTTATTTATATTTGTAACAAATGACTTGGGGATTGTATAAAGTAATACAATGTCAACATCGGAAAAGATCAGTAAAAGCACATGATAAAATGTGGAAGTGAGTCAAAAGCTAATAAGATAAAAAGGGATGCAGAAGCAACCTGGAAAATGTAGCAAAATTTAGGAAATCAAATTAGCCAAGCAATAAAACGCTTAAAAAAAAGCTTTAAAAAAAATCAAACACACTAGAGACCCTGAGCTAAAAAAATTAAGCAATTTGTTCCGTTAGAAAAACCAATGAAACAAATCATAGAAAGAGGTAATCAATAAACATATTAATAATACAAAAGATGATCAGATTAAATATCTGACCAGAGTCACTGACTAGACTTACTAGATGTGAAGAACACATTCTGAATAAGTCATCGGCATCTCATTTTTGCACTGAACCAAGAAACCCACATGGGCCCATCAGGATCTGAGTTCAGCTCAAAAGAACTCAAATTTCTGTGCATGTGTGCATGTGCTTGCACAGTGGTAGACACAGTGCATGTGCTTGCACAGTGGTAGACACAGTTCTTGGGCCATGCAAAATTTTCCCCAGAGCCTTTGTTTGATATCAGATATTGGATAGATGACACAGATGGTTACCAGCATCAAATTCCTGCATGTGCAGCTAACGAGTAGGCTGACTTGGTCGCTCAACAGTGAGAAACTGGTGAAGCGGGCACAGCAGCGCCTGCATTTTCTGCGTCGCATGAGAAAAGCACATCTTCCTTCCCCTGTCCTGACCACTTTCTACAGGGGGACGATCGAGAGCATCCTGTCATACAGCATCACAGTCTGGTTTGGAAGCATCCCTGCTTCAGACAGGAAGGCGGTGCAGAGAGTGGTGAGAATGGCCGAAAAGATCATTGGCAGTTCCCTCCCTCCCTCCCATCCAGGACATAGCACAGAAGCGTTGCTTGAGCAGGGTCCGTAAGATTATCTGGGACACTACACATCCTCTTCATGACCTGTTTTCCTTGTTACCTTCTGGGAGGAGGGGGCTTCATGGTATCCGAAGCAGAACATCCAAATCAGCCACAGTTTCGTTCCATACAGCATTAACCTTGTGAACTCTCAAGCTTCCTCCTTCCATTATGCATTCAAGATGGACAGTGATTAATATTTATATGTTACTTATATGTAAGGGTGTAGGTCTATACATATGTTGTACATAGTATGTTTAGGTGTGTATCATGTATGTGTTTCACTTTGAGAGCGGGCAACTAAATTTTATTTTTGCTGTGTGCCGTTGTGCCCACAGTAAAAAAAATGACAATTAAAGGTTCTCTTCTCTTCTCTTCTCTTCTCTTCTCTTCTCTTCTCTTCTCTTCTCTTCTCTTCTCTTCTCTTCTCTTCTCTTCTCTTCTCTTCTCATCTCATCTCATCTCATCTCATCTCATCTCATCTCATCTACATATTTTGTCAATCTTAATCTGGCTCCCAAACTTTTCGCAGCACTCTTTTCCACCCATACAGATCAGATTTTTAAAAAACGCACATAGATGAGTCCAGAAGTAGAAGGGAAGGAAATTAAGAATTGACGCAGAATGGGGCTTACAAGTGAATCCATACAGAATGGAAAGAGATTGTTCTTCTAAGCCATCTTGAGTCTGTCTCTTTCCGGTGTATTTTCTCAGCCTTCAAAGAAACAATAGCTTGGACCCAAAGCTGGCAACAGGAGCTGAAATGTGTACGCTCATAAAAACATGAATCATGCCTTTATGAGGATTGTTTGCAGATGAATAAGTCACACAGAAGCCATTTCCAAAATGTCTGGCCTCTAGGGAGCCATCTTATTTTCTGGAAAGATAATTAGCATGCTCACCCGGCATGATGGAAGCAGCTTCAACCCAGCAATCTTGGGTTCATTCCTCTTTAAACGGATATTACCATAGATTTATGAGACAGCATCAAGAGGAGCTTTGTCGCTACTGATCAGGCTCCCTAAGCAGGAAGCCAAAGAATAAATGCAAGATTAAATGCAGTTTCCAGCCACAAAAGCTCTCTATCTCCTTAGCTGATGCACCAAAGTGACTGATCTACCCTAGCTTCAGATGCAGCTTGTGGGAACTGACTTCCCACAACATGGAAAGAGCCAGAAAATAAATAGGTAGATAGAGACTCTATCTCATACCACGTGACGTGGGTTACGAAGTGCATCATATTGTCTTTTCTTCTGTTGCTGCTCGATGGAAAAGCTCAGTTGCAGCTTCCACAATGAAGCATTGACAACAGATGGAAATGTAGCCATCTTTTCCCCTTTCGCTTTGAGAGTTAGATGATGTTGGGAGAGGGGAGGCTGTGAATGAGAGTCTAGCTAGACATAACAACACTAAACTTAGTGTGAGAATCAAGGTTATTGAGCCCAGAGCTGATAAAGAATTGGCAGGCTGGAGAACTGGGGAGGAAGCCCGCGCTTCAAGCTAGTTGGGGACTGTGATTTATGACTGTTAATTGGAGGAGGGAATTGTGCTTTGATACTATATGTCCAGGGGAGGGGAATTCAGTTTTTGGCTTCGATTATATAGTGCCAATATTATGCTACTCGAATAAAAGATTCTTTAAGGTAAACAATGCCTCGAAGTTCTTTTGAAGAGTTTCATCTGTTGGAACCATGACAGGATTTCAATAATCTATTCAGTGGTGGGATTCAGCCAGTTCGCACCAGTTTGGCAGAACCAGTAGCTAATTTTTTGTTGCCCAGGCCCAGAATGGACTTCCAAAAGCAGCATCCACACAGAGAACCAGTTGTTCACCTATTTGAATCCCACCACTGCATCTACTGCTATACTGAAAATGTCTTTTGTATTTTTTTAAACACCCATCAAAGAAAATGAACTGATTTTTTTTTAAAGAAAAACTGATGGCATTCTCCCTTGGAATAGTGGCAGTGCAGTTCCCTTAGTTATAAGGTAAGCAAGGTGACTGCAAAGCACTGTGGGACAGTATATAAGTCCAAGTGCTATTTCTAATGCTATAGTTCAGGCCACAGAATTTGCAAATGGACTATTTATATGTCAACGCTGCTAACATCGGATGTTCTTGCTTTGACAACATATGGAGATGCAGCCATTTCCTTCTTATGTTTTACTCTTAGAATTAGAGTTAGAATTAGATGATACTGTGGGGAGGAGGAGGAATGTGCATGGGAGTTTAGTTAGACATAACAGTATTGTAACTAGTGTGAGAACCAAGGGTTTTTGAAATAAGAGATGATAAGAAATGGTGGGTTGGAGAACTGGAGGGAAAGCTTGCATTTCAAACTAATTGGAGAATGTGATTTATAATTGTTAATTAGAAGAGGGAATTGTGCTTTGATACTATGTGCTTCGGGGGGGGAATTCAGATTTTGGCTTTGCTATGTACGTGCCGATGCTATGCTACTCGAATAAAGATTCTTTAAGGTAAACAATGCCTCAAAGTTCTTTGAAGAGTTTCATCTGTCGGAACCATGACATTATCTTTAAATAAAATTATCCAGAGGTTTTTTTTTAAAATCAGTATCTTATTCCTGAGATGATGATGATGATGATGATGATGATGATGATGATGATGATGATGATGATGATTATTATTATTATTAAAAAGGGATTCTCCTCCATCCCCCCCAATCATTTTGGTCACTGAAAAGGAATTGTGCATCGCTGGAGTTAGCAAGCTGCTTGCCTTAACGAGCAATCAACACCTAATGCCAAATGAGGAATTGCACAACTGTGACATCTACATGCTTGCCAATGGAAGTGGTGCTAAAGCATCCTTTTTTAAATTTTTTTTTTTGCTTCGTGGTGTAGTTGTTAGCTGAGTTTTCAGCCCCTCTCACCACATGCCATCTGCAGAATTATTAGGACAGACACGTCTTCCTTCCCATTAAATCAGAGAGCGAAGCTGCAGCATATGGAAAGAGGAAACTGGTCAGATAAAGCTGTTGGTCATTTAAACCTACCCATTCTTCTTCTTTTTTTTTTTTTGCATTATTGGCACTTTGTCTTCTTCGTGTGGTCTTGATATGGGTCCACTGCATTTCTGAAGGAGGCCACTAGAGGTTTAAGGTGGTTTTTGGCCTGGGTGAGGTCTTCAGAAAGCAGAAAAAGAAGTCGTGGTATGCACAATTAGCTTTGTTAATTTGAGCTGAGAACTCCACCGCATAATTGAGAGACGCACGCAGGGGAAATGGCTGTGTTTGAAAAAGGTGGGAGCTTTATCCAAATAGTATTCTGTGTTCTGTAGGAAGGCTGGCAGAAGATGTGGAGATCCTTCAATCTCCTAGGAAGAGAGAATGATAGAACTAGAAAGGACCACAAAGGGTAATCTAGTCTAGGGGTCCCCAACCCCAGGTCCGTGGACTGGTACTGGGCCACGGCATGCCAACAACCGGTCCGCACAATCAAGCAAAGCCCCATCTATGGAATGCAGGCAGCACACAAAACCATGTGCTCTCCGGTCCGTGGAAAAACCTTTCTCCACGGAACCGGTCACTGGTGCCCAAAAGGTTGGGGACCTTTGATCTAGTCTCTTCCTCTGCAGAAAACCTAATTAAGCCATTCCTAGAAGGTAGAGGTCCACCCACTTGTTAAAAATCTCCAGAGACAGCAAGCTCTCAGCTTTCCTACATAGGCTACTCCTTTGTTTCACAGATGTTACTGTCAAGATTTTTTCACTTCTACACGAAGTTTCATTTGGGAACAGGGCTTCCATTGCTAAAATCATGTAGTCAGTAAGTCAGTTGATTTTCTGACCCTTTTTGCTACGGTTTTTAAATGAACCACTACAGTCAATCAGTGAATCCTGCAGTTGTTAAGCAAATCCAGCTTTTCCCATTTGCTTTGCTTGTCAGAAGCCCTGAGTAGGCCACCAATGGGGTGCTGCAAACACGACCCTGGGATGCTGCAAACATGAATACATATATATCAGCTGCCAAGCACCTGGATTTTGATCATGTGACCACAGGGACGCTGCAAAGGTCATAAGTATGAGGACCAGGTGTACACAACTGTTTTCAGCATTATAAATTGAGGACCACCCAAAGGGAAATCTAAGTAGCTACAATTTATACCCATTTCCTCATTGCCTTTAATTTTAGTTTGACTATTCCCAGGGGTCAAAATGCCCCTAAATTTTGGAGTGATTTTGACCCTCTGATGATTTTGAATGAGGATAATAAATGCCAAATGGAGCCTCAGAAATCTTCTCTAGGTTGTGTTTTTTTCCATCATAATTCTTGGATTTACTTCCTTTCAGCCCAGCGTTCACCCTGCATATAAATTCATCCCTTTTTTGCAGATTTCCTTACCAATTACTTCAAAAATTGTCACTTCGGTTTACAAAATTGAAACTACCTTTTGATTTATCCACTCTCCACAGTCACCATCCCAATGGAATTGCCATAGTTAAGCCTGTAGACAAATTTTGCTCTTGATGTGCAAAGGAAAACAGTGAAAGTGACATTGTGTTTCTTCACTTGGGGGGGGCTGCTTTGTTACATCAAAAGGACTAAATAAAATGCTTCGACTGTCACTAAGCAAAAGTGAAGAGGGAAATAACATCAGGATTATCCCAAACAATATTAACAACCATTTTAGGAAAATAACCTTACTTGCTGAGAAAAACCTCTAGAGGACAAGAGCAATGTAGAATTTAGGCCAAACTAATGTGGGAAATCAGGACGAGAGCTGTGGACATATTGATAGGGTTGGGGACTATTGTCACATACTCTGTGTCATCTGTTGCATGTACATAGAAGTAAAGAAACGGTCTTGTACCAACCTGGATCATAGATCTATCTAGTTGAGTCTTGTCTACATTGATTCATTGAAACTCTTCTAGAGGGAATATTCAATTTCAGATTATTGTCAAGGGCTCTGGGAAATCAGGAGATTCAGGCAGTTTCAATGAGTACAAGGACTTCTTGCAAGCTTAAGCTCTCTACAAGAGCTTAAGGGAAATGAGTGGGAGATAAGACAGGCATTCAAGATGGGCTGGAGTTAGATCTCTTTTGGGTGCGCAAGGACTTGAGACTGATGATGTGTTTGACTCCTCCCTCTGGCATCAGCCTGGTCATCGCCTACATCTAGGGTGTTGTTGTTTTTTAACCCTGACCTGCAACATCTTTTCAAATAAGCAAAACAGGGGAAGGGATATGCCAATTGTCTTCTGAACATTATGACTTTGGGGAGTGACTTCTCTTGTTTGAGTCTACAGTGCTCTCCAAACCAATACCAACATGATTTCAGATGATGACTTCTTTTGAGCAGAATCATGAAAAGAGAAATCATAAGCAAGAGCAAGAGGAATAATTGGAGAGCTTCTCTATTTGGCCCTTTTTATCTTCTGAGAGTTAAATAATATATATCTGCACCAGCTTGATGTCTTTTCTATCTGGAACTTGCAGAAAAGTGGAAGATGAGAAGGACACATCCTGTCTGGAGAGTGAGAGGAAGGTTCTTGGTTAAAACCCATTTAACTTATGACATTAATTTGGGAAATCCGGAGAACCACGCAAGGATAATTCTGAGGTGGACTCAGGAGACAATCAAGAAGCTAAAAATCAAAATGGAAGATCCAACCTTTGATGGCCACATCTATATTTTCTTCTCTTCATTCTCATTCCATGCCACAATATGGAAACTCCACTATCTGTATTTCTTATAATGATTTATATGCACCAGGTTGACTGATTATAATTTCACCATTCCTCAATTTTCTTCCACAGGCATAATTTGGATTAGCAGAAGAAAGAAACAAAAAAAAAAGCCTTACAAGATTCCAGATAGCATTACTCATCTCAGCCTTGTATAATGTACTAATTAGCATGCTTCCCTTGTAAAGAAACAGTCAACATTTGGGGAGGAGCATGTCATAAAACCTCAAACCACACCAGTGCAATTATAAATTCCTATCTGCCGGAACTAAGATGGCTTTGCATTGCACTAATTTATTGTGTTTGTTAATGCACTCTTTGCTTTGTTGCTTTTGCCAGCATAGATCACATTCTAGTTATTTTCTGCAAAGGGTTCATTATCCCGTGCTTAATAACTCAAGAAACCTCAGCATATTAGGAGCAAATATTTGTAATACTAGGCCACAGCAAATGAACGCATTTCTTTTCCAGCTAACGCCTTGCATTGGGAAAGTCAAAACAGAAAACAACAAGATGGCTGGGAACTAACAACTAGAATATTTATTAGCAACTTTTAGCTCGAACAGTGGGAAACCGACTATAGTAGGTTCTGAAAGGACGGGATAGGAGTGCTAATAGAAGCATCTCTGCATGGCACCGTCCAATAGGCAGTTGACAAGTGAGATTTTATGATGCCGAAGAGAGCCAAAACATAAACTTGTATTATTTATCATACATACTGTTACCCTGTTGGCAGTCACCTTCTGTTGGCTCTCTGACCATCCAAATGCAACATACCCTTCTTTGAGAAAGGGTGATGGATGACAAATCAAAGGGGCCTTGGGCTTTTTATACTTTTTTAAAACACACTTTCTCTCTCTCACACCATCTGTCTCTATCTCTTTATCTTTACCTCTACATCTTTCCGGTGGCACAATGTTAGGATGCAGTATTGCAGACTAACTCTGCCCACAGTATGGAGTTTGATCCTAACTGGCTCAAGGTTGATTCAGTTTTTCATCCTTTCAAGGTTGGTAAAATGAGGACCCAGATTGTTTGGGGGCAAGATGCTGACTCTGTAAACCACTTAGAGAGGGCTGTAAGGCTGTATGTCTATATGTATATGTATGATATGTGAATGTGTGTGTATGCCTACACACACACACACAAGTGTATTTGGCAGCGAGGTTGACTATATTAAAACAATTCTTTGCAATCCATGTCTATAACCACCCAACCATTCCAGCAACTTGTAATGCAAATGAAAATAAAAGTTGCAAAAGAAAAAAGGGAGTGGCAGTCATCATCTATGTTTCAAACACACACACACAGAAAGAGACGGTGGGGGTGAAGGAATGATATTATGCTGCTGCCATGAGACAACTAAATAGTCCAATTAAATTGCAACATTTCTGGAAAATATATCCTTTCATGCACCATAATTAACATGGACAGCCAAGTCACTGCATGCATTGGCAAACTGCGAGCTTCCTATAGCCATTTTGTCTAATTTTAATGGATCTGGACTGACTAAAACCCCTGCTGAGATTACTTAAGTGTCTCGTGTTGAAAGCTGTCATTTGCAGGATTGCTCTGTGCATTAATATCCTGATCATTTTATAAATTCATGGACCACTTGAATCAATCAAACTATCCAGGTGTCAGTTCAGCAAATGAATGTCAGGTAAACATCTGGTGCTTGAAGTTGGTTTACTTAAGTGAAGGTGACATAGGAACAATCATATTGCAGATCATCAGGATTGCCTCGGATATACAATATTCTAGATACTGCATCATTTTAGTATATAAATAAGCTAGCCAATGTTCCTTTTTAAAATAATATTTTATTAATTTTCTATTATTACATTTCATTAGTGCTTATGAACAACATGTTGTCTGGGTTGATTTATTTTGCTTAGTAATACAAGTTAAGTTCTTACTCTCTATCCCGTTTTTCCAGCCATTGATAAAATAAGTTCCATGTTTGAAAATATTTTGTATTCTCGAAAAAATATTCTTTCAAGATTTAAATTCATTAATTTTAAAATTTGTTTGGCAAGGAAAGAAAGCTAGAATCAGGATGAAAACATTACAAGATGCTAAGGAAAATGGAGGTTTTGGGTTACCAGAGTGGGTTCTGTATTATCAAGCATCTGTTTTAACATGGGTGAAAGAATGGATAACTCTCAGAAACAAAAGGCTGTTATATTTGGAGGGTCATGATTTACAATTGGGGTGGCACGCTTTTTTATGGTGTGGGAAAAATAGAGTTCATAAGTATTTCCAAAATCACTGTATAAGGAATGCATTGTTAACAGTATGGGAAAAAATTAAAAGTAAAATATACATGAAAATTCCAGGGTGGTTGTCAACTATGGAAGCATTTGTACATCCAAATTTGTACTCTCTATCCCGTTTTTCCAGCCATTGATAAAATAAGTTCCATGTCTGAAAATATTCTGTATCTTCTTTTTCTTTCATCATCAACGTAAGTCTGTCCATTTCAGCACAGTCCAGGATTTTCTTGATTATCTCTCCATCCAATAGTGTTTCTTCATTTTTCCAGTGCTGAGCAAATATAATCTTTGCTGCTAGCTTGCAATGTTCCTGATCCTTTAGATTAGAGAAAGGAGGACCAGCTCTTAGGATTTTCCTGACAAAGGAATTGCAATCACATGGACGTTTTCTCAACTATTATTTCTTAAACAGTGTAATATTCCCCTTCCCCAAGTCAAATGAATTTCTGAAAGAAGACCAAAAGAAATGCCAACAAACCCTGAAAATAAGGAAATAAGCCAGATGTTTCTTTTGTGATTTGGAGAAGGATTTTCCTAAAAATGGAGATGATATTTCTGCACACTATTAGTTCCACACTATAATTATTGCCAGAGGGAAATTCAAACCCAGGTATAATTCTAATTTCCCATTCAGCACTTTGGAGAGTTCCACATCAATCTGGGACTTCACTCTGTTCAGCCCTGCCAAGTCTGGAGATTTCAACCCTGGGATGTGAAGGAAGATTCAGAGGAACTTCTTGGAACACGTTGCGACAGTGTGGAAAGCCCAGGAGAATGGACTGTGTTGTGTATACAGTTTTTCTGGGACAAAAACTTTGTTTGGAAGGAAGATGTCTGGGAAAAAAAAACTTAAGGTGGGGGAGAAGAAGCTTTAATAAATTACAAGCAGAAGGAGACACGAGAGACGAAAATTAAGTAGACCAAGGTTTTCTTATATATATTCTATATTCTGTATGTACTGAGAAAAACATACCAGTATTGTAAATAATACTTTCACATACGTATTCTATTAGATCACACTATTTCATTAATCAAGATCAAAAGATGTGGAGAAACCTAGAGGATTGACAAAAGATGGACATGGATATCATCATCATAACTTTCTTTCTTTCTTTCTTTCTTTCTTTCTTTCTTTCTTTCTTTCTTTCTTTCTTTCTTTCTTTCT
>NW_015388818.1:91419-93659 GCF_001527695.2 Protobothrops mucrosquamatus
CTCTCTCTCTCTCTCTCTCTCTCTCTCTCTCTCTCTCTGTGTGTGTGTGTGTGTGTGTGTGTGTTCCTATCCTCACCCGCCTTTTGACAGAGCCCAACCCAGGGGTCGAATTTAATATTAGAGGAATGTTCTTAAATTCCTCGAATTTAATATTAGAGGAATGTTAATATTAGAGGAATGTTCTTTGATGCTATTCAGAACCCATTGAAAGGCAATGAGATGTTTTTCACTAGCAAGAAGATAATGTATAGTAACTTATACCAAACCCCAAAGGAATCTCCAGGGAAAGTTATCTAGGAAGGTAGAAAATGATTACCTACACAGTATCCCCAAGGTTTCTGATAGCCTCCTTACGGGGTGACCACATAAAAAGTTTATCAACTTGCCTAAAACTTTAATTACTTAACATCTGAATGAATTATCATTGGTGAGTGTCAAGCATGCCTGGCTTAAAAAAACATAATCAATCACATCAGCATGTTATTTTCATAGCCACATGTGCAACAATACTTTGTTCTTAATTACATCCAGATCTGCAGCCTGGAAAATTAATGACTAAGGGATTAGAGCAGCTATAAATACACAGAAAATCTGATTGGCATAAAGCGTTGATGATCTTCCTACTTAAACATAATTTAAGATTTATTATGGCAATGTCATGATAATGTGTTTAACATTAATTCACTTCGTTGGCTAGTCTAATTGTAAGTAAGCAGATGAAGCAAGCATGTTGAAAGCTTCTTCTGCCTGTGTGTGTTTGTGTGTGTGTGTGTGTGTGAGAGAGAGAGAGAGAGAGAGAGCAGGGATGGAAGAAACATTGATCAATCTATTGGTTGTGTTTCTTGGTGACAAAGAAGGAGTCTCTGCTTCTGTGTGTGTCCAAGCCATGATAAAATTTCATTAAGTTGGGGTCTTATGGTCTCTATAAAATTGTTAATCTAAAGACATCAATATTGTTGGAGATCACTCCAACAAATAGCTTGATTCACACCAGGATGATTAAGCTCTCTCTCTTACATTCTGCAGATAGATGTATGAACCACTGAATTCAGACACTTCCTTACTAGCTGTCCAATTTTCTTCTTTATAACAAAGAAGGGTTTGTTTCCTGAAGGCTGCAATTGGCTGAAATTGAAGTCTTCAAAGTCAGTGGTGGAAACTGTAGCTTCCTCTCTTCCTTTTCTTTTCAGAAATGACATTGCTTACATCCCATTTTTATTTTATTTAGAACCTCACACAGAGGGACCCCATAGCTGCTTCCAGAAGTTCAGAATGAATCTTTGACCTAACTCTGAGAGAATTACAATAATTACAATAATTTCCTACTTATCTTTTCAGACATAACTTTAAACCTAGAGTATTGTGGAATCCTGAAAGGTTTTTTTGTAGTAAATTATCTTCGAATCATCCATTATTTGCCCTGTTCTTTTTGCTAAACTAACTTCATTTCCTTTGTTGCTTTGTGTTGCTCAACTGGGGCCTCATGAAGCATAGCTCAACATGAGTTTCCCACTTCTCCAACTCTTGGAGAAGGTCTGACACAATAGAGTGTTTTTTTCCTCCTTTCCTGCAGTGAAACATAATAATAGAGGACGTCAAATGATGGAATGCTGGGGGCCCACCAATATTTTTTACACAACATATGTGCATTTTCCTCCAGGAAAATTAATATTAGCTCATTAGCATTTTTCACAGCTGAAATAACACTGGGGAGACAATGTGAAGCACAGCATCCTGGGGGGCTAATTTTCTCTCCCTGAGTGGAAAGAAATGAAAACAAACAGAGAGAGGGTCAGCCCATTTTTAATTATAAATACACCTCCATTAATGGGGAATGCTATTGTGAAGCAAAAAAGGAGTCATCAGAGAGTCATCGACAAAGCTTCGATGCATGAGGGTGAACAGTGAAATCATCTATTGCCAAAACAACTCTGAAAAATTTCAGTGGCCCTGCTACATCACACTCTGCACAAATATCTCTATTTGCCATTTATTTTTCCTGGTCCAAATTCCTCGTATATAACAAGTTCAGGATGGTTTTTCCATAAAAGCAAGTCACTTCTGCTCCTCCATCTTATGCCTTGCTTGGCTAATTGGCTTAATGTTACATCAGCCTCCATTCCAAATGTATTTACAGATCTATTTCTTCTCTGCGAAATGTATTGCTTGACATCACTAGCAGAACACAAGGTGATACCAGTTAAAAAAAACCCTCTCAACCCTGTGGAATGAACTTCCCC
>NW_015388818.1:93747-104525 GCF_001527695.2 Protobothrops mucrosquamatus
TAATAATAATAATAATAATAATAATAATAACTAAATGGCTGGTAAAGAATTAATGAATCGCTGCATCTCCACAGCCACCGTTCATGTATCAGATTCGTCAGTAGAAATTAAATGAATGAACATGCACACATTTATTTATTTATTTAGTGTACGGCATATAAAGTCAGGGAAATCTTCAAACAAGGGATCTTTGGTGTTCTCTGAACTTGCTTGTTTTCTTGCAGATGTTTCATTACTCTAACTAGGTCAGTGGTGGCAAACCTATGGCATGGGTGCCAGAGGAGGCACGCAGAGCCCTCTCTGTGGGCACGCGTGCCATCGCCCCAGTCCTAGGCCTTCAGCTGGGTTTTATAAAACCTTTTCGCTTTAGGCTTCCGCCGCCATGTGCAAAAAAAAAAAAGGGTTCAATCAATCAATTTCAACTTCTCACGTGGAAAAAAAAGATCTTGCAAAGTTGGAATTGATTGATTGAACTTTTTAGTCCCAACCAGTCTGTGGTTACCACTGCAGCCTCACCCAGCCAATGGGCCACACCCAGCCAATGGGCCACACCCAGCCAATGGGCCACACCCAGCCAATGGCCACACCCACCCGGCACCCGACAATGCATAAGTGGGTTTGGGGTTGCAGTTTGGGCACTCGGTCTCTAAAAGGTTCGCCATCACTGAACTAGGTAACATCACCAGTACTAGTAAGGAGTGCTGTTTGCTGTCGGTTGATATTCTGGTGTCTTGCCTGTCTGTCGGGTGGGGGGCGGTCTTAGGGATTCTTTGATTGGGCTGTGCACTATTGGCTCTTTGGCAGTTTCTTGATTGGGGCATTGTTTACTTGATTGGTCGTCTGAAGCTGACCTTGGAATTAATTACCCTTGCAAAAAAACAAGCAAGCTCAGAGAACACCAAGGACCCCCCATTTCAACCTTGAGCTACAAATATTCACCTTTATTGAAATTTTCAAACGCTAGACACATTGCAATCCTGACAACCTAGGTTGCTAGTTCATTCTGTTTGGCGCTTGTGTGCCTATCCTTGGTGCACTGCAGGGGGTGAATTAACTGATTAGCGGTCCTCGGATTGCTGGCTCTTTTGGGCTCCTCCACCGGTCTCACTTCACCTCATCTTATGTTGTGTTTGCCTTGCATCTGGCCAGGTCCAGTGCCGGCTTCCACTCTCTGCACACATGCACACGGCTAGGTTTTTCCCTCCAAAGTGGTACCCATTTATCTACTCGCAATATTGCATTCTTTCGGACTGCTGGGTGGGCAGGAGCCAGGGAGCAAGCAGCAGGAGCTCACCCCGTCTTGCGAAGCTGCACTCAAACCTCTGGAATGCAGACCATTTCTGGCTTGGAGTTCCAGCATCATTAAGCTACTGTGCTACCACGTCCCCTAATATGCACACATACCCACATTTACACACATTCACACAAATGTCCAACTCCAGAAGATTAAAAGACATGAGGATAAGAGGTCTTTGGTGCTGAAATGACAGCACGTAAGGCATCAGGTGGGCCTTACCAGGATGGGCAGTGTGATGCTGGAAAGAGATAGGACAACTCTAAGTACTGACCAACCATTCCTGAGCATTGGAGGGTATTCAAAACAAGGTTGAATTAATCTTTTTAATTTATTGGTTGCTTCTCTCCTATTTGTGCTTTAAAATGAGTCTTTTTTTTTAAAAAAAGGTGCTAGCTTCCAAGAAGAAATTGAATCTTTGTAACATTTGGTACAATTAAATAATTTTGTACAGTTAGGTCAATTTTCCTAGCGACAACTGGGCTTCTGGTTTTATTTTGTTTTGTTTTTCTGCCTTCAAACTATGTCAGTGCCTTTTTGCCATTGTTTTTCTCCATGAAAATAGGGAGGCAAGTCCAAATTACTGAAGTAATTCTTGTGATTATATTTTACTACCTTCCCCACTTTACCTGAAAAATCTCTGCCAATTTTGTCTTTTCGGATACTAAACTCTACTTTCAATCCATCTGTGGAGTACATGTCAGTTCCTGAATCATGCAAAGATCTGATCCAGTGATTTGTTTAAAGTTCTCATGAACTTTGGAGAACATGACCAATTTTAATGATGAAAAGCCTCCTTACTTTGGGGTTCTAAGGAAATATTCTTCTGATCTAGGACTCCTTTATTTCACTTTTAATGTGCCATGAACATATTCAGTTCGATTTGGCATAGTGTTAAGACAAACACTGTAATTTTAAAAAAAATGTATGTCTTCACTTGGAGATGTGGAGAACAGGTCCTCTCAGTGAACAGGTGCATGGATGGATGCATAAGCGAAGATCACACAGACTCTGAAATGGATTCTGTTTCCCATCATTCCCTACACTCTTTTCATCTTCTTTTCTAATGATTTGCAGCTGTGGCTTGCAGAGACAATGAGCTTGATAGCATTGTGTGGAATTTGTCTCTTGAGATGAAAGCCATTGTCATTAACCGTGGTTCATCTTTGTTCTCTTTTATGAACTGCCTCCTGTATTGTCTTCCCCCTCCATTCTGCAGAACATCACCTTTGGGTGTTTGTTTGGTTTAGATGATTGGTTGTCTTCTAAAGTCCTTTGATGCTCCTATTTGAAGTTTGCTACCCATGGAATAGAGGCATATAATTGCACGGCTAGAGAGAGCTGGTATCACAGGTAAGATAGATAAGATGAAAAGGACTATTGTGTAGTCCATCATGATGAAACTCAATTGGACTTGTACACAAAGCTGCTTTCTCCCTCCAGATCTCTCCTGGAGGAAATGAAAAAGGCTGACCTTAAGAAACAAAAACAAAATAAATGATGGACAGAGAATGGATTTAAGATACCGTAGCAAAGCAAAGGCACATTAAATGTCTGGCTTCAGCGTGGACCTATTTCCTACCAACATCCCCATGGTTTCTTTTCTCTTTTTTTCCAGCTAGTCTATTCTTTTTATGGTCCTGTTTAGGTGGAAAACTGCATTCAGGTCGCTAGGTTAATTTAATTTCAGACAAACATAAATTAGCATTATATGAGAACTATGATCTCCTAATCATTAAGGTTCAGAAAGATGTGGTGGATACACCAGTTAACAGAGAAGAATAAAAATTTTTCACTATTCTTCTATTTTTTCTGCTTTCGGAGTTACTCATCTCCTTCATACGCTTGAAACAATTTAGCTCCCTCTTTGGCCATAGAGCTGTCTTCAAAAAAAACCCCAGTGTTAGAAAATGATAGACAAGGAAAATGAGATGAGGAGAGCAAAAACAGAACAAAGAGGCTTGGTCACCTAGTCTTTGAAACTCTAATGGTAGCCTGAGATAAAAAATTCTTGTGATCCTTCTTTGAGAATCGGATTCTAACTGGACTGTAATGGGATTGACGTAAATACACACATTGAATTGACCCAAACGATAAATTCCAATGTAATTTATTTCACTCAAAGAACAGTACAGATAATAAACAAAATAAAATACAAGGCAGAGTTAAAATACCTTTTTAAAATAGGTGCTAAGATAGATGTTATTAGACTAACATCTAATAGGAGACAGATCAAGGATGTAAGGATATCCTTGTATCAAGGATGTAATTTAAAATTATGTTAAATATGGTATCATCTAAAGTAAACATCTTTGTGCAGTGGCAGTATTATAGCCAATGAGCTTTATCTGATGTGTGATTATTGATAGTTGATAGTCAATATACTCAAAGTATATTGACACATTATTAACTTAAAACATTCTCTCCGCCCCCAATAACTTTTGCATCAGGGGCCACTCGAGATTTTAATAACGCTTGTCCTGTGGGCTTTGGATGCAATTGACTTTCTATAGGTTGATGCTAGGTCTGGTCTTATGCTTCTACTCCTTTCCTACCAAATCTATACATTTCAACATTGAGTCAATGGCACATTTCTTCCATTGAGACATTGTGGCTAAGAACCTGTTCTGAATCCAAAACTAGGAACCCCCATTCAGGCATTCAGATGGTAACTATCCATTTTCTGTGGAATGTGGGAAGAGATGAGTCTCAAAGGATGACTTAAAGCTTTGTGGGGGGCTCAAACATCACTGAAGAATAGATCAAATATGGTGCACAATCCCAAAACTGGGATATTTTTTTTGACCCAATGGGATTACATCCAAAGATGCCTTTGCCCAGCATTGCAATTTTTCATCTGAAGCATTTGGTCCACCCTTAATTATGAACGATGCAATTAACCAAGCCATAACGTGCCCAGCTGTGTGTGTGGGCTTGTGTTATAGCACATGACATTTTGCCTGGCAGAAAGAGAAATATTTAAGATGTACTGGAAAGTAGGTTTCCTTGCTGGCTCCACTGAAAAGAAAACAGTTGATTCAAATATAAACAAGATGATGCAAAGGGAAACATTTTGCTATATTAATTAATCTGTTTTTTTTTTTTTTGCTTTTTAATGAGGCGGGGAATGAAATTTAAGCCATGTTGTGTTATGCTTAAGGCTGGAAGCTTAGAAATTTGATTTTCTGGATTTGCAATAATCCCAGCCAGCCCAACCCAAATGGAGGGCTATATAACTGTTGAAGTTCAGTAACTTAAAGGGAAAATATTCTACAATCCTGTAGCAGAGTTTTATATGACCATAAGACACACTCCGATGAGTGTGACCTATTTCTAAGAAAGTACATATAGGGTTGGGGGTGTAATGGCTCAGCAGTTAAAGATGCTGGCAGCTGATAGCCCAAGTTCAAGATCCAAACTCCGCTCAGTGGAGTGAGCTCTTGTTCCTTGCCTTAGCTCCTGCCCACTAGTGATTCAAAAGTATGCAGATGTGAGTAGATAAATAGGTACCACTTTGTGTTCTATCACCATTGACATATAGCAGTGATGGCGAACCTTTTAGAGACCGAGTGCCCAAACTGCAACCCAAAACCCACTTATGCATTGTCGGGTGCCGGCTGGGTGTGGCCATTGTCTGGGTGTGGCCTATTGGCTGGGTGTGGCCATTTGGGTGGGTGTGGCCCATTGGGTGGGCGTGGCTACGGTGGTAACCACAGACTGGTTGGGACTAAAAAGTTCAATCAATCAATTCCAACTTTGCAAGATCTTTTTTTTCCCGTGAGAAGTTGAAATTGATTGATTGATTGAACCTTTTTTTTTTTTTTGCACACGGCGGCAGAGGCCTAAAGCAAAAAGGTTTTATAAAACCAGCTGAAGGCCTAGGAATGGGGTGACGGCACGCATGCCCACAGAGAGGGTGCTGCGTGCTGCCTCTGGCACCCATGTCATAGGTTCGCCACCACTGACATATAGCTATGCTGGCCACATGACCCTGGAAATTATCTTTGGACAAAGCTGGCTCCCTTGGCTAAGAAACGGAGATAAACATCGTGCCCTAGATTCAGACATGATCGACAGGGAAATCTTTACCTTTCACATATATAGGATTTCAGCTGGCAAATGGACAAGCTGGAACTTTAATAGATTAATTTTAAGCCTGGAAATTCCTGATTATTTTTAAGGATGGTTTGGCTCTCAGGTATCGGCGTACCATGGCACAAAGGAATGAAATGCTAAAGATGGACCATCTTCCTAAAAGTGAATGTTTGTGAGTACACTATTTCGAAGGGGAGCAGATATTACAGTTTTAATAAAGTCTCCTTCGAAGTGAAGTGGGCTCTTGGTGTCTTTGTGGACACGTCCACGTCATTTTCTTGGCAACAAAGTGGAAACAATGGGTCATTACCTGATTTTGGGATAGTTTTCAACTTCCTATTCAAAATCCACCTGGATTTTCCCGTTGGTTTCTCATCCAAGTGCTAGCAAGGCTCAATCCTGTTCAATCCAGACAAACCAGCCACGGCTTACCATCTGCTGAGACACTGTAACTTTGATATTATGCAAAACCTATTACATTTAATTTATTCATCACAAAGCAGGTGTTTGGTCAACTAACCATACTCTCATCTCTTCCTATTGTACTTTCCTTGCTGAAGCGATAAAAATAAAGAAGACATCTTGCCGTGAGTTGGGATTGTTAGCAAACGGAACTTTTTAAAAGAAGGGAGGGAAAGTGCTGCCAGGAAATTTGAAACATTTCCCTCTAACCATCTCGAGAAAAGATAAGTGGAACGATTAATATGACTTTTTTTTAAAGGATCAGCCCATTTCTTGATCCTTGTGAGGACCTAGGAATTAGACTTGCCATTTGTCTCTAATTCACCTTCACTTTCCATTGTGCATGTAATTGATGGTTAGATAATTGAAAAGATTGCTTGGGAAGGTATTAAGTTAAAACAGGCCTTTTTTTAAAAAAAATACATCCTTTTGAAGAAAAAAAAAACACAAAACTTTAATCCTGAGGATTCTAGATTCATTTTAAGGCTTTAAATTAGTCTTCCTGCTTTTTCTGTAATTATGGCATTGAGAAGGGGCCATGACAAAAATAGTACACAATCTCCTTGATCAGAATGCATTTTAGTGTCTCATTTCTTTGGTTACAGAAGTCTACTTGACTAAGGCAAGTGATGGCTGACTTGAGCCTATTTCTTGAGCCACAACGTGCTCTGCAAAAAGTAAAGCCATAATGGAAAGCCTTCTTCTGTTTTGCTACTCCATTAGTAGATAGTGAATGTTCAGGAGAAAGTCAAGTATTCTGAGGCATTGCGGTGTATTTTAGGAGTGAAGCTTGAATATCACCCGTATTTCCCAGAGGTGAGAGCAACTGGGTTGGACCATTGTCATGTTCTGTTCAGATGCTTTTCCTTAGTACTGGTGTAACTCAGTCTCCCTAACAAGAATCTTGCATGGATTTAATCCCCTTGCCTCTTGCAGATCTCTTAGATCAGTGTTTCTCAACCTTGGCAGCTTGAAGATGTGTGGACTTCAACTCCCAGAATTCCCCAGCCAGCTTGAGAAACACTGTCTTAGATATTTTTCCAATGTCAAGCCTAGATTCAACTTGACAAGGGGCTTTGCCTTGGGGAAACAAGGAGGACCCACTGAATGCAGCAAAGTGCATCTTTCATTCATTATTCTTCCTTGAAAAAAAGTCTGCCTCAATGAAGCATTTTGGATCAGCTTCAGGGGCTCCTCTGCAGTTGTCACAAATGTTCTTCTCTAAATGAAGCCAAGTGCTGTGGCTGCCCCACTAGGGGACCGTTTTGCTTCAGATGAACATTAATGGACAAGACAACACGGCAGGATTTCTTAGAGCAGAAAAAAAAAAAGTCCTGTCTTCTGCTCCTGCTGTTTTGGTGCTTTATAGCCTTCAACCTTCAAGGGAATGATATAAGAAGAGACCTTATTCAATCAGATCAAACGTCTCTTCTTCTGGCAACCCATTTTATACCACAGCAAACCAAATATCTGTGGGAAGTCCACAAGCAATATTTATTCCCTAGTATTGTCCTTCTGCAACTGAGGTTCACAGGCATTTGCTTTCCCCAGATCCCAGATATTATACATAATTAGAACCTTCATGATTATACCAACTATAATTTGCAGAGGACGCAGAAACCCTGCCCCAGTCTATGATAATCGGTGGTGCCAGAGAAGGTCTGCTTCAAGTAGAATGAATAATTTTGAATTAATAATTCAGGGGTAGTAGGTAAATCAAAGACGAGTCCCCCTCCCTGATGAAAAAAGACACAAGAAATAACAATTTAAATAGTTCCAAAAGAATCCCAAGGCCAACAATATTCCTATTAGAACAAAGAAGGATCTAGTTTCTGGACCCTTCTGAAGTCAATTGATGTACGAGAAGAAGGTGGAGTCAAGAGAGGAATCAGCCTGGAGTCATTACATTCCCGCAAGTGATATAAGTCCAGCCCCTCTTGAATTCCATTAACTCTTATCTAGTGCCAATTTAGTGGTGATCATTAGTTGACTAGATTCTTGTATGTAGACATGAGCAATAAATCTTCTGACTTGAACTTAATGCAAGGTCCTGACTCTTTGTGTCTGATAACTGAAGCCTTATCGAGGCAAGAGGTATGTAGCTTCTCCTTCTCTGGAGAAGTCAGTGGGACTGCTCCCCCTGATTTTATAGTCCCAGAATTCAACAATTTCTGAGAAGGTGGTGGCCCTGCCTGATATTCATCTGTTAACTCCTCTGGACAGGAGATCTCTGACTGTGGAACTGATTATTTACCTCCTTAACTGCTCTGCATGTTGAAGAGTCCAAATGCTAGAACGATCAACACTCTACTAAGAAGTTCTCCTTGTGCCCACAACCATAACATTAGCCATGTTGACATTAATCAGAGAAAAAGATGAAATCTGCTAAGTTGTTCAGTCATAAACAATGGGCCAATAGTCAAAGGATCCCTAAGGAAGATGACCTTTGGGATGTGGATGAAGAGCGAAGGAATTATCTCTGATCCAAAACAGCTTGGTTGCCAAAGGATGATATCACAACACTGTGATGAATAGAACATTTCTCAACAACCTTTATTTTCAGGCGTTCACACTTTGCAACACACTTTGACAGTTTCCCCCTTCACCGATTTCCTATCATTCATTCCACTGTTCATGTAACAAAGACGGAACATTTGAAAGTTGCATATTCATGATTAGTTCCCGAAATAGATTTTTCCCCCTTCCCCTCTGATGTTTAAATGCATTCCTTTGCACGTCCATGAAGCAGTTCGATTCCATTTCTATGTTTTATTTTCTTATTTGAGAAGACACAGATGGTTGAGGAACAATGCCGGCTCACCTGTTTATCTAGCACTCACTAAACAAACAAATTTTAAAAATTCATTTGCCCAAACTAATAGTGTATAATCCCAGGAATATAAATATTGTTTGATATAGATAACCAACCTCGGCATGTCGGGTTTCCAAACTAGTCTAGCAGAACAATAAACTGCAACCTTTGCCACATCATCTGTGGTCCAAAAACAAAGAATGATCTCATATATTTGCATTTGTTGCATCCTATTAAATCACATTGATTTCAAATGTGCATGGATGTATCTGCTTGTCTACAGACAATGACTATGTTGTGTTCACGCTTTTATGTTTTCAGTTTCTTCATTAATATACATCGTGATACCTTGAATAATTACTTGCACCAGTACTTTCCTTCTGAAAAGAGCCACTGGCTTCATCAACTTTAGAATAGGTTGGGTTGCAAGCCAATTTCATATTTTGCTTTGCATTATTTAGAGGAAACCAAGATCATGGCATCCAGTCCTTTCAATTCTTGGCAAATAGATGGGGAAGAAATGGAGGTAGTGACAGATTTTATCTTCCTGGGCTCCAAGATCACCACAGATGGGGACTGCAGCCAAGAAATTAAAAGACACTTGCTCCTGGGGAGGAAAGCTATGGCAAATCTACACAGCATGCTAAAAAGCAGAGAAATCACCCTGCCAACAAAAGTACGTATAGTCAAGGCCATGGTTTTCCCAGTTGCAATGTATGGCTGTGAAAGTTGGACCGTAAGAAAGGCTGAGCGCCAAAGAATTAAGGCCTTTGAACTATGGTGCTGGAGAAGACTCCTGCGAATCCCTTGGACTGCAAGGCGATCAAACCGGTCAGTCCTAGAGGAGATCAACCCTGACTGCTCTTTAGAAGGCCAGATCCTGAAGTTGAAACTCAAGTACTTTGGCCACCTAATGAGAAGGAAGGACTCACTGGAGAAGAGCCTAATGCTGGGAAAGATTGAGGGCAAGAGAAGAAGGGGACGACAGAGAATGAGGTGGCTGGATGGAGTCACTGAAGCAGGAGGCATGAGCTTAAATGGACTCCAGAAGATGGTAGAGGACAGGAAGGCCCGGAGGAACGTTGTCCATGGGGTCACGATGGGTCGGGCACAACTTCGCAACTAACAACAACATTTAGAGGAAAGAATCAGCAGAACAGTCTCCTGTAAAATAATATAAATTTAACAGTCATTTTATTCATTAGTTATGCGGATACTTAAAAATGTAGCATGATTCTCAAAGCTTATCTACTGTAAAGAACTCTTAATTATCAACAAGATTATTTGTTCTGGTAAATCACAGCTAAGTACTAAAGAATGCAGTGTGGAATTTCTTTTTCTTAGTTCCTGGGAACCATTGAGTAGTCAATAGATTCCAGTGATTTACTCACCTGTTGCTGCTGGTGATCTTAACTGGACAGCAGAAGCTACGTGGGAAAAAGCAATGAAAAATTCCAAACAAACAGAGTTCTCATTTATAAAGGTTTTAAATGTGTTTTCTTTAAAAAGTTCCTTTCTTTTCAATAAAGCAATATAAAATGAAAAGACATACATGTGTGCGTTGTAAAAAAACAAAAACTTGAAAGCTCAAAACCCTTTTACAAACTATTTCCAATATGTATTAAGCTGTTCAGCTTGTAAAGGATGTTAATATAATATTAGGCAGATTTTCTATGGAAAGAGAATGTCAAAAGAACCAGCTCTGTTTTGGTTTTGGGGTTTTTTTTCCCCAGGGTTGCCAATGTCAAGGGCAAGTCCAATAGCATAGATGGGTTTTCTTTCTAGTTTTTGACCAAGTTTGTATTTGAGGAAAGAGGGACCTCTGAACTTTATTGCAGATGGAAAATTTGATTTCAAGAGGATTGCACAAGTGCTTCCAGTCAGACATGATCTCTTTTAAAGGAGCTGGTTTCTTCAGCTGTCTTGGACTACAACTCCCATCAGACTCAGTTTACATGGGCTATCATTGTGGGTGATGGAGTTTCTAGACCCACATGTTGGGGGAACACTAGGTTGCTGCATCGGTTGAATGTTTTCTTTGATGTATGAGCCATACATACATGTTTTCTTTTAAATATGAGCAGCAGTGTGCTGCAGCTGCCAAAAAAGCCAACA
>NW_015388818.1:105149-111427 GCF_001527695.2 Protobothrops mucrosquamatus
AATTCCTTTGAATACGAGCAGCATCGACAAATTTCCAGGGTCTGTATCAATATTTCATAATCATAACATCATTATGCCATAATGCATAACCAATGCATATTGGGGTTGGTAGGCTTTTGAGAACAAATATAAAGCAAATGCTTCTTTAAGAAATGCAATTACTGCCTCTAGTTGTATGGCAAACATTTAGAGCCTTTGTTTCAACAGAGCTATAAAAGAGGTGACTTTGATATATGCATACATTACGTGATTTGCAGATGACTGCGAAAGTGTGTTTAATCATTGAATTAAGTGATGGACTGTGATTAAAAAGATTGCTTTGATTGAAATGTGAAAAATCCACTTGACTGCTGTAGCAGAGCAAGTGTTGAAGAGAAGCTACAACTTTGATACTTTCTTGAGAAAATACTTTTCAGAATGTGCAACTTAGAAATATGTTCCCCAAGACTTCAAGAATTTGTAAAAAGGAAGTGATGAAATCCAAAATAGCTAGGGCTGAGCCAGCGCTGATTTAATTAGTGACAAGATAGTCAAGGTGTATGTGTGTGAGTGTTCTATATTCCATTCATACAGTCCTCACTCTCTGTCTGCAGACTTCAGAATAAACAGAATAACAAAGTTGGAAGGGATCATGGAGGTCTTCTAGTCTAGAGAATCATATTTAGTCCATCCATTTCTAAACCACATCTCATCCAGGAAGGAGTGAGGCTTTTCCTTGTAGTATCCCTGAAATTTGTGCAACATCGCCCTTGATTTGACCAATCTCTTCCTATGTCCTTAGTCATAATGGACAGCAATGCTCCAATTCTAACAGAGGCATCCATCGTATTATACAATCGGAATTCAAGGAGGCAAGATAGAAGAGCTAATAAAACCAACTGAAGCAGGAGATCAGGAGAGGGTTCACATTGGTTATTGATTCTTCCCAAAATGCACAAGAGTTTCTTACTCTAGGTCATCTTAACTGGTCAGCAGAGGTTCTTAAAACACATCAGGTGGGTGACCATGTAGTCAGTGAGTGCAGATTAATTTTTTTAGACCATGTCGACAGTTCTACAACTCTGGCTGGTCTCTTATGTCAATCCTTTTGGCTCTTGCTGTGCCAAGAGTTCATCTGGAAGATGCAGTGGTCAGCCAGCAGACACGTAGAAGTACCAAAAAGTGGAACTGAACGGTGCTGGCCTGAATCCAGAGTTTGAAGAGGCAAAGAGCCATTGCAGCAATTAATTGTCACTTCAGCTCTCTAAATATGCAAAGGGAAAGTGACAGCAGGAGCAGAATGGATTTGAAGAAGCTTTTTATCATTCTTGCAATGCTCTGCAATACTCCCTGAGGCTGTAGACGGCTCTCTCTCGCCTGAGAATTGCTGCCGTCTTCTTGTCTTGGAAAGTGTCTCCTATTCTACTTTTGATGGGCTCCCTGGGCCAAGATTTAGTTATATAAATCACAGAGCTCTGAGCTTGTAGGGCTTAACTTGGCAGCCAAGCTCAAACATGGCAAACATCATCCAGACCCTTGACCTGATATACTTGATAAATACCTTTATTGAAAACTAGAATAAAGCTATGCCATCAGTTGGTTACCCTCTTTAAAGTGAGGATGCAATTTGTTTTTAGAGCCATGACAATATAATTCTTCACCATCATCATCATCATCATCATCATCATCATCATCATCATCATCATCATTATTATTATTATCTTTTATTCATTAGACATGAACCTCAGTCAACTGAACATTCAAATTGGCTGGCATTGATGGTTGACACGGGTTGCTACCAGCATCCTAAGGGTCAACCAGGTACCTCCTTAAAATATAAGATGTTCTGAGTAGCGCAGTTTTTTGTAACATTGCTGGAGTTATTGCAGGAAGCTGCAATATTATTATTACTATTACTATTACTATTACTATTATTATTATTATTACTATTATTATCATTATCATTTCTTCTTCTTCTTCTTCTTCTTCTTCTTCTTCTTCTTCTTCTTCTTCTTCTTCTTCTTCTTCTTCTTCTTCTTCTTCTTCTTCTTCTTCTTCTTCTTCTTCTTCTTCTTCTTCTTCTTCTTCTTCTTCTTCCTCTTCTTCTTCTTCTTCTTCCTCTTCTTCTTCCCCGTCCTCCAAATTCAACATATTTGGGATGTCATGGGTACTTTGATAGCAACAGTTGCCAAGTTATCTACTTCTGGCTTAAGTTATCTACTTGTGACTTAGTTCTTAAAGTTCTGCCCTAATTTAATAATTTTATGCCCATCGCTTATTAAACTCAGCCTGAAAAGCAGAATATAAAAATCTGAAGAAAATAACTGAATAAATACATCTCCACTCTTTTATCTTCAAATGCTCCAAGACTCTTTGACCCATTCATCTTCTCCCTCAGTAATCAGTCTTTTGACATTCCACACCATCAGTCCAGGAAGAAAACTACTATGTATGCTCTGAAATTGCACTGAAGTAGCATGTGCTTGCAACGAAAAGAGCAGAAAGAGCTATCATATAGGTGTTTTGAAACGGTGAAATTTAGCAATAATAAGATATATTCTTCCTTGCACCTTCCTGGGTTTGGAAATACAATACAATTTACTCATCTCTAGCATCTCTCCATTACTGAAGTGCATGGGGAAATAATTCTGAGGCGTCTATGTAGGAAACAACACTTTCCTGGATGTGTACTATCACAGTCGATGGATGTTCTGTGAATGCTTCTTCCATATTTAAAGACTTGATTTATACATACGATTCCTTCTATGTTTGTCCATTTCCATGGACTCAGTCCAGTTAACAAGAAAGATATAGTGTTAATAAGACCATTAAGAAGAACTTTAAAGTGTGCCTTATGAGTGGAAAACCACATCATAACAACCAGTGATGTGTGCAATTCTGATTGATAACTATGTTCTGAACTTCATATTAGAATAGAAATTAGATTGTTTGTCTCAAAAACACGGACCAAATGAAATGCTTTGCATCAGTGCTTCTCAAAACTCTTTGAATACTGGATCTAAAAAAATTAAGTCAAAGTTCAACTACTTTTAATCCAGTAAACATTTTATCTCTCGCATTAAAATGAAAACAGAGAGGCATGATCCTTTAAAACCATCTTGTCTTATTTCAACTACATCCTTAGTTAAGGCTGCAGCATTTTTCATTCTTTACTTTTTTAATGTTAAAAGAAAAAAAATGTCAGAAGTAAGACAATCCAGAGCCAGCAAAATCTCCTGGATTTACACTGAATGGATGAAAATAATCCTATTTTGTTTTTGAAGCGAATAATTCTGACAAAGTCTTGCCCACCTCTTTTACAGAGGAAATGACCTGGCATCTCTCTCTCTCTCTTTTTTTTTTCCTAGAAGAAGTCCTCAAAACTATTGGTCCCAAAACTATTTTCTCCAAAACTGCTCATCTTTGGGAAAAGAAGACAATGACCCCATGTCATTCTTTTGATTAAACACCTCAATGCATTTTCGAGTGATATGGATTCGCTCACATCAAGCGGTCATGTAGAGACCTATAGAGGTGAACTTGAAGAAATTATCCAGAGGTTCTTAAGACCACAACAGGTGGAGAAGTGCTAGAAACAGATTCTGATTGTCCTCCCAACTTCCTGCAGACAAGCAAAATTTGGTTGCTACAAATAAATCAGAGTTTAAGTCCTCCTATGCAGTCTCTTTCCTGCTCTGGTCTACTTTGTAAGGCTGACAGATCATAATGTCAATGTAACCTTCAAAAATATTTACCCTTATCTCAAAGATGCAGCTCCAATATGCCAGAATATCTTCTAGATCTTCCATCTAGATCTTCCATCTAGAATATCTTCTAGATAGAAGATGTTCAAAATGTCTTACTGACCAAAAAAAAAAAAAAAAAGATTTCTTCAAGTCAAATTCAACTCAATTTTCCCAACTTTCTCATTGACCCCATGGCCTTGGGGGCTATCTGTCGGTTCCACAACTCAGTACATCCAAGGTAACCAACAAGACTATTTTGGTACATCAATTCAAAACGTCTTGTATTCTTTGATCTGAAGAACCTCCAAGGTCCCTTCCAACTTTATTATTATTATTATTATTATTATTATTATTATTATTATTATTATTATTATTATTATTATTGTTGTTGTTGTTGTTGTTGTTGTTGTTGCTGTTGTTGTTATTATTATTATTACAAATTATTTCCCTGAGAATTTTATATACAACCATTAAGTTTGCCCTCCACTTTTTCTATAAACCTTTTTCAACAGAAGCCATCATGTGAAGGTATTTCATCTGTTAGCACAGTACCTCTTAGCTATTCATTAACTAAGCCCAACTTTTTTCTTCAGGCTTTTGCAGGTGCAATGAGTGAATTCCTTAAAGCGACTTCATCGTTTTGTGCAAAATCCTGAGAAAAGTCAGGAAGCTTTCATGAATAGCAGCAAGATTCTATCTATTAATTAAACTAATAGCTTTGCAAGGTCCACCTAGAACTTCGAATATTCTCAGATGTCTTCTGAAACCCCCCAAATTGAATTGTCTTCATTATAGCTGGAAGTCAGGTGAATAATTAACTAGAAAGCACCCAAGGGGTAGGAAGTTGAAACACACCAGATAACTTGCTTTGTAACTTGAGCTGTAGCACTCTGCTAGCAGAACAAAGGCCAAGCCCATCCTAAGGAATTCTTGGTATTGAAGTCCACACATTTGGCCGTAGAATTGTCATTATTAGAGGACAGATAAAAAAATGGGAAGACCGCATACCACAAATGCAATTTTTTGATGTTCTCTGTTCATACCTGTTGCTACAAAACAGATCTACTATTGCAGACATTATTGATGTTTCTTATTCATACTCATGCCTGCACAGAAGATAGCTTTGGGAAAAGAAAGAGGTGAAGAATTCTGCTGTTTGGTTGCTTCAAAGCAATGTTCTTTTGTTATCTGTTCATTTTCTCTCCTTTTGATATGGAAACTAGCCCTATTTTATCCTTATTGGTTGTATACCTGGAAGGGGACCACTGTTATTGGTTGGGTTAAATAAAAACATCCGTACTCTCAGACATATATGCTCAGAAACGTTTCACTGAAGTCAAAGGGAACTACTTTCCAGTAAATGAATATACTAGTGCAATCCAACATACTTATTTATTCTGAAACAAGTCTGTGGGCTTCCAGAAGGATGCACATCAAAATAAACATGCCTGAAGCTACAGATATTGTGTCTGGTTCTCTATATATTTATGGAAATGCACTCCACTGAAATTTATTTGTTTGTTTGTTTATTTGTTTGTTTATTCAATTTACATGCTGCCCATCTCCTCAATCAGGTGACTCTGGATTGCTTGCAGATTGTAAAAAGATAAATAGAAAAGCATTTAGAATGTTAAAATTATGCACATTGCAAATTTTAAAAACTATGCAATTTAATGCACCCTGTTCACCTGCATATTGATTGGATGGTCGTCTTGAAGCCTTACCTTCTCCTTGTTCCCACTGACGTCCAATGTGTCACCTGCTTACCATCAAGGTAAGCAGGTGGCAGCAACACTTAATGGACCTTGGATGATGTCAAGAAAGTTAAACAGGGTCCGATTTTGTTTGCATTTGGATAGGAGAATTTCAGGACCACAAGTACAAAATCTCCCAGAGGTTTACAGTCAGCATCATGAGTCATAAACTGAGGTTTGTAGGGAGCTCTAAAGATAGATCAGAGAACAGAAACACCAAGTAGCTCGATGCTTTTGTAAGATTGAGAGCAAGAATAACTTCAGTTATTTTGGGAAGTGTTCTTGGTTACATTGACCACCAGGAGGCCCCACAGGACTGGTCATCCTCTTTGGGTTTCACCAACTGTGATTGTCCAGATGTTCTTCAATGGAATTCAAATTCTCTATTATCAGGAATGGATCTCACTGACCTATACGCTCTAAATGATTATGTAGTTTTTGAAAATATGTTTTTTGGAATTATCCTGATTCTGGTATTCAGTACCGGTAGGTGATGATTGATTATAATATATTTGGATGAAGAACAGGATTTTGGTCACTTAAATCATCATCATCATCATCATCATCATCATCATCTTCTTCTTCTTCTTCTTCTTCTTCTTTAATTTAATTTAATTTAATAATTTAATTTATATACCGCCCTTCTCCCGTAGGACTCAGGGCGGTGCACAGCATATTAAAACAGACAAACAAAATACATCAAAGAACAAAAAAACCCCATAAAACCAAATTAAAAGCCAAATATTAGAAGCTGTGTGTCAATTAAAATTTTCTTAAAATCATCCCTACCTAAAATCCT
>NW_015388818.1:111532-114313 GCF_001527695.2 Protobothrops mucrosquamatus
TCCCGCTCAGTATTCCCAAACCCCACAGCTCTCATTCCTATTCTTTTCTTTCCTATTTGCCTGGTAATAAATGGCAGTAGGAAATGGGACATTCTAATAAAGGAATTCTTATTAGAGCTTTCTGAAATTCCCACAACTGCAGTCCTTGAAAATACTTGTGAGGGAGCCCAAGTCCTCCCTGAAGTGGCTGCTAAGTCATTACTTCTAATGCGGAAGAAGAGGAACGTGATTTAATACATAGGGAGTAATAATATAAACTGTTGTTAATTAATTTATCTTTAATTAAATTAGAATGTCAAATTAAATCAAATTTAGTGTGTGAGTCTAGGTTGCTATTCTTCTTCTTTCCCTTTGCTGTGTAATTGTTCTTCATTTATCTCCCCTTTCAACTTTACATCTTCTAGATGTCCTAATGTTTTGTTTTTTAAATAAGAAAGCAAAAAAAAAAAAAAAAGATTTTACTCCTCTTTTGCCTTTTCTACTTTTGAGAGTGCATCCCATTCCATCCCAAGGACCAGGGCTTTTTTTCTCATAGAACACCCAGAACGGAGTTCCGGCATCTTTTTTGGATGGAACCTTGTAGGGTAGGCAAGGCAGGTTGTATGACGTGTGTGAGTTCTGGCACCTTTTTTTGTTTAAGAAAAAAAGCACTGCCAAGGACACTCTTACCCAGTTGCTTACTCTGATATGCAGAATCCCACCTCAATGTCTGTTGTATTGTCCATACAACCAGGAAACAGCATAACACCATATTCACCATATTCACCACCAAGACTTAAGATTTAAATCATAATATTTCTTCAAGCCTTTCCAGACCTCCTGTGACAAAATTGCAGCCCCCACAAGGTCTGTGGACCACAAGTTGAGAACCACCACACTAAGTCATTTCATTTTCCAGTTGTCCCTCCAATTCTGAGATGGAAACTTTTGTTGATGTTCTCTGGAACTTCATCCAGTATACTGCCTGGCAGGGCTAGAAAACATTTTAAGGAGGCTGAATTATAAAACTCAGGGTTTCTGGAAGCTGGATAAACTAAAATGTCAACCTCAACAAGCTGTTTTGAGACTACAAAGATATATACTTCTTCCTGCCCTTACACCCAAATCTTGATTCAATTCATGCGGTCTGGCAGTCAGTACAGAAACATTAGCATCCATTTAAAAAAAAAACCAAAAAAAAAAACCTTGGTGATTGTCATAGTCTATATATGTCTCATTACATCTAAGACACTTTGTGGACAATATGGCCAGTAGCACCATCCAGGAATGTGATGAGGAATCCAGCATTTATTAGCAATAGCACTTAGACTTATATATCACTCTGTAGTGCTTTACCACACTTTCTGGGCAGTTTACAGAGTCAGCATATTGCCCTCAACCACCTGGGTCCTTGTTTTACCAACTTTGGAGGGATGGAAGGCTGAGTCAACCTTGAGTTGGTCAGGATCGAACTCCCGGCAGTGGGCAGAGTTAGCCTGCAATACTTCCTTCTAACCATTATGCCACCATGGCTCTTTAGCTCAGCATTACCAGCTCTTATTCCGAATGAATTGGTTGTTGGAGGTTATGAGTTGCTGAGATTTGAGGTCATGAAAGCCACCGTCGAATGACTATTTGGGCATTCGAGGGGACATCAACATCAAGAAGGCTCACATATACTAGCAAATCTTAAAACTACCAGAATTCACACTGGTGGGAATTGCATTTCTCCCCATTAAGGCTATAGGCCACCTTGGTTGATCTTAGTAGGGCTTGCTTGGAAGATGGCCAAAAGTTTGGTGGCAGGAGCTCAGCTCATATGAACTAGAAGCTCTGTGTCAATGCTGTGACAATTAAGAAATTGCAGCCATTTTACCTTTTGCTTTCCTTGTGCTTTTTCTGTTGTTTGGGATTCTCAGATGTAGAAGGGGGGAAGGGGGAGATGCTTGAGCATTTTCAGTTAACCTAAATAATTGCAGCTGGGTGGGCTTCAAGGTTAATTCTAGATAAAGTTTTGGTCGGGTGAAAAGTTGGGAGGAGAGCCCCCGTTTTAGATTAATTGGTGAATGTGATTTATAACAGCCTTTCTGGGGTAGGAATTGCAACTTGTTACATTGTATCAGGGGGGAGGGAACTTTAGTCTTGGGTTCAACAACAACAACAACAACAATAACAATAATAAAGTTGGAAGGGACCTTGGAGGTCATCTAGTCCAACCCCCTGCTCAGGCAGGTAACCCTATACCATTTTGGACAAATGGCTGTCCAGTTTTTTCTTAAAAACTTTCAGTGTTGGAGCATTCACCGCTTCTGGAGGCAGATGGTTCCACTGGTTAATTGTTCTCACTGTCAGGAAGTTTCTCCTTAGTTCTAGGTTGCTTCTCTCCTTGATTAGTTTCCATCCATTGCTTCTTGTCCTGCCTTCAGGCGCTTTGGAGAATAGCTTGACTCCCTCTTCTTTGTGGCAACCCCTGAGATACTGGAACACTGCTATCATGTCCTCCCTCATCCTTCTCTTCATTAAACTAGACATACCCAATTCCAGCAACCGTTCCTTATATGTAAGTGCCGATACTGTGTTTCCTGAATAAAATGTTCTTTAAAGAAGAAATCTTTGCCTTGAATGGTTTAAATGGTTTCATCTATCGGAACCATGACATTAACCCAAGACTAAAGTCTGCTTGTATATCTCAAGAAAAAGATGAATATATTATTTGTTTGTTTCCTTTTAGGCTCAGTCTTTTAGATAACATTTGACAGATTTCTTCCTCCATCAGAAACTCGGAGTTTGCCCAGAGCTATT
>NW_015388818.1:116630-117979 GCF_001527695.2 Protobothrops mucrosquamatus
GAAGAAATCTTTGCCTTGAATGGTTTAAATGGTTTCATCTATCGGAACCATGACATTAACCCAAGACTAAAGTCTGCTTGTATATCTCAAGAAAAAGATGAATATATTATTTGTTTGTTTCCTTTTAGGCTCAGTCTTTTAGATAACATTTGACAGATTTCTTCCTCCATCAGAAACTCGGAGTTTGCCCAGAGCTATTAAGACCTTGCATCCATCATTAAAAGAATAACCTGCAACTCCTCAAATGAAAAAAAAAATGGATCCTGATCACATCGCTCTTAGAGGACAATTAAATTAAGAACCATTTTGCTAAGGAGTCTGCTTTTCCTGTGCAGTCTGTTTTTTTTTTGTTGCTGCCAGGGCATGCCTGGCTACGGGGTTCATATTTTAGTTAAAGCTGGACAATTAATTTCCCTTTTTTATTTGCAAAAAAACCCATGTTCTTTTCTCTTCCTTCCTTTTCCTGAGGCATAAAAGAATTGAGTTTGAAAGTCCACAAGGAAGAAAAAGGTGGTGTCACCTCTTTTTGTGAGAAGTGTGCCTATCTCCTTTGCTGTCAACTAACCTTGCGAGTGTTTAAGTAACGCAGCAGCAGCTTACTCCATTTTTGTGACTTTTTCCAGAAATCTCTTGGGAATGTGCAATGTGTATGTGTGTGTGTGTGTCTCTCTCTCTCTGTGTGTGTGTGTGTGTGTGTGTGTAGAGGAGAAGAGGGCCTCCTTTTGTTCCTTCTGGGTAATTTTAGAAGGAATCTCACAAAGGTTATTGAATCTCCTTGCTGGGATGATCAAAGGCATGTGGGCTTAAGCCTTGTATAAAGCTGGGCAGAAGAGAGAAAGAGATCTCTGCCCACCCCTAAAACGAACAAAATAAATTCCTACCCATAATTGGTTCACTTGGCACTCAATTGGGCTCCATCATTTACAAAATGGGGTGAATAAAGGAGAAGGAACACTTCCCCACTCCGATATGCCTTCATTATGATAGCAAAGCGGCCTCTGCCTTTTGGAACAATCTTCTCCTCCCTCCCTCGATAAATGGTTGGCCCCCACCCTGCAAGCTTTTAAAAAGGTAGCAAAGACACTTTCTCCAGACACTTTGATGAATAGAGTTTCCAATGGGTGAGGAACAATAAATAACAATAATAATAATAATAAAGTTGGAAGGGACCTTGGAGGTCATCTGGTCCAATCCCCTGCTCAGGCAGGAAACCCTATGTTTATGTTTGTTTATGTTTATGTTTATTGTATTTATATCCTGCCCTTCTCCTTACGGACTCAGGGCGGCTAACAGCCAGATAAAACAATTTACAAAAGTACAGAATACTATAATTAAAACACAATTAAAAA
>NW_015388818.1:119113-128668 GCF_001527695.2 Protobothrops mucrosquamatus
TATAATTAAAACACAATTAAAAAAGATATAATATTAGGCCTATGTTAATTTAAAATTATATTAAAACCCAACTAAAAATTTCCCCTAGGCCAGTCCCGCTTGCTGAAATAGCCATGTCTTAAGGGCTAAATAGCCATGTCTTAAGGGCTATACCATTTCAGACCAATGGTTGTCCAGTCTCTTCTTAAAAACTTCCAGTTTTGGAGCATTCATAGCTTCTGGAGGCAGGTTGTTCCATTGGTTAATTGTTCTAATTGTCAGGAAGTTTCTCCTTGGTTCTAGGTTGCTTCTCTCTTTGATTAGTTTCCATCTGTTGCTTCTTGTCCTGCCTTCAGGCGCTTTGGAGAATAGCTTGACTCCCTCTTCTTTGGGGCAGCCCCTGAGATATTGGAACACTGCTATCATGTCCCCCCTTGTCCTTCTCTTCATTAAACTAGAGTCCCAGGGGTGTCAAACTGCCGGCCCACGGGCCGGACACGTCATGCGGAAGCCGCGTCCACCCCATTGCCGGCAATGGCAAAACTCTCCCGATACGTCGCGCGATGTCACGTGACATCACAAGTTTGACATGTCTGAACTAGACATACCCAATTCCAGCAACCGTTCCTTATATGTTTTAGCCTCCAGTCCCCTGATCATCTTTGTTGCTCTTCTCTGCACTCTTTCTAGAGTCTCAACATCTTTTTAGTCCTGATGGTCATCCAATTGTTTTACTTTGTATGGCATGGTTTTCTTGTTGTATTTTTATTTAATGATTTCGCATGTCACCCAAGGTCACATCATTTGAATGGGGTGGCCATATCAATGTTCTGAATAAAACAAATAAACTGTTCTAACATGTTATTTGGTTAATAAGTGCATAATGCATTCGAATGCACGTTATCCTAAGAATGTAATTTGGCCAATATGATTCTCAGATAACTTCCTTACATATAGTTTCCACTGTCAATGCCTATATCCAGCTTCTCCAAAAGATATTTTCTCAACAAAGCATGTGAGATGAGAGCCTGGGAAACTTTAATGGCAGCTTCCTGGATTTAATTGAACTTACTTTTCATTGTAGTATCCCTAGTGAGATAGGCAAAAGGACAAAGGTGCTCAAATAATTATTTATTTATTTATTATTTATTTATTTATTGATTGATTGATTATTTAAATTTATATACCGCCCTATCTCCCTTACGGGACTCAGGGCGGTGAACAGGCAATAATAAAAATCACAATAAATATTGAATAAAAAGCCTGCTCTTGTTATGCTCCAGGCATTGTTTTCCTGCCACTTTAGATTTCTTTTTTCTTCTCTTTCTCTTTCTCTTTCTCTTTCTCTTTCTCTTTCTCTTCCTCATTCTCCTTCCTTCCTTCCTTCCTTCCTTCCTTCCTTCCTTCCTTCCTTCCTTCCTTCCTTCCTTCCTTCCTTCCTTCTTTCCGCCATTGATTAATTCTCAGCTTTATAATCCTTTATGCACTTCTCTATGTAGGATAAAACCAATCAGCTTGGGAACTTAACGTGAGATTATTTTATTAGGGTGATTGGGGAACAAATTAAAAAAAGAGAGGGACTGTGAGCCTATAGATCGTTTGAAGGAATTATACCTTTTCTTTAAAATGAAAAAAAAAGAAGAAGAGAAAGGAAAGAGGGCGATTGTACAGAGGTCCCTAATATTATACCTGAGCAAACACCAGGTCATTAAACTGAGTGCAATGGGTGATCCTTGACATTTAAGCTGCATATTTAACTCAGCTTTTGTCACCACTGGTTTTGAACAGGGAAAAGGGTATCATTTTTCTCTTCAAACCTGAGCAATCATTGTTTTAAAATTTGAAGGTAAATGTAATTTATTTTCCCTCCATTATCCTAACTACATTAGCCCCTCTGGCTCCCAAATATTCCCCAAAGGACAAATCTGGAGGCATTAAATATTTTACCTAGCTAAATTTTAATTAAGGAGGACTGAGCATTAATCCTCCCCATTTGTGATAATCTGCTCTTTTTGTCTGGGAAGCCCATTTGAGCAAAAGGCACGGCGGATGCGGTGGGTGGATGGGCGGATGTGTGGATTTTAATACAGTTAAAAAAATAAATAAATAAGATGAGCAGCATAATTGACAATTCCGGGAAACCAGCGTGCTTTGGGGGAGCCTGTGACATGTGCAGATTGCACGCTGAGTAATAGATCCTCCTGCAAAATTTCTCCTGAGAAAATTACATGTATATTTCAGTTTTTCTTCCTTCCTGCCTGCCTGCTCTCCTTTGCCGGTAAACCATGCCTCTGTTTTTTAATTGGGTTCCTTTTCTTTAGCACAAGCTAACTGTCCTTTTTTAAAATATATATATATATATATATATATTTTTAATGGAAGGAAACTCTCTTTTCCCAAATACTGACTGGACTTTTGCAAAAGAGACCGAGGCCATTTGCATCAACTGGCCGCGAGGTTCAAACGGATTCTTATGGGGGATATGTTTCATTTCAGGCTGTTCATGCTTGGTCAGGAGAGCTTGGCCAGCTCTTCACACCTCTTTGAAGCATCATAAAATCCATCATTGCTAACGGGGCTCATTAAAAAGGTCCTTGTGGGGCTGGTGTGATATGGTTTGTGGCCCAGCACATCGTCGACCACCTGTCCAGAGGTATAGGTATTCTCTTGACCGTGGTAGCAAGAGACCAGGTTAGGAGACAGATGTTCAAGACTTCAGTAGAGTAAGCAAGGAGAAGATCTCAAATATGAGTTTCTCTTTTCATAGACAATAATGCTGGCCATTTAGAGAAGGGCTCCCTGTAAGCTCATTTGAAATCAATTGGATGAATTATATTGCTATTTCTTCCCGGTCCGTGGGATATTTTTAAAAGAATGTTTGCGTTGGAAGCCACTTGTAAATGCATAGCTGCCAGCGTATTCTTATTTAGAAATACGGCCTCCTAAAAAAAAACAGTATAATTTAATCCCATAATTTAACGGTTTTGATAAAAATAGTATAACGAACAGCATAATTTAACAATATAATTTAACACCACCCTTAGCCGCACTGATAGTGTTACCTAGTTGGGTAATGAAATGTTTGCAACAAAACAACTAACCACAGAGAGCAGCCGGGAGCACAACGTCCAGTGCCGAGCTACAGAAATTCTCTTCTTTTGGAACAGTATAATTTAATCTGTGCTATAATTTGGACTTTGTGCGCTGATCTTTCTCTGCTCTGTTTCATCATTTTATTGTGTATTAAATAATTAAGCTGGTCTAGCAGAAGTCTCCATCATTCCCGAATTTAAAAAGCCCCCCCCGCACACCCCAAAACTTGCAAGAAAAATGTTTTTGCTTTCCTATAAGAATGGAATGCATCTAATTGCCAATATGTGCATTTCAGATGTATTTCTTTCCTCAGAGACATGCTTTTTTAATATGCGGATTTCACAAACCTGTGCATTTTATGCCCAACCTTCCCCAAACCAATACATTTCCGTATTGTGAGTTTGTATAAGATATACATTCAAGACAGGCCCTGTCTGATTGTGTGACGGCCACTCGTGCAATGATGGATTACGTTTTGAATTAAACCACTCCATGGAAAAAGAATCCCTGATATAATCCCTGCTTGGAATAGAATTCTGGCTATGATGCGTAACCAAATGCTAAAGATAGATTATATTATGCTTAAGGTACCAAGCTAGAAACCAGGAGATTGTGAGTTCTAGTTCCTCTTTAAGCATGAAAGCCGGCTGGGTGACTCTGGGCCATTCACCAGGAGACTGTGAGTTCTAGTCCCATCTTACACATGAAAGCTGGCTGGGTGAGATTGGGGCATTCACCAGGAGATTGTGAGTTCTAGTCTCTCTTTAGCCATGAAAGCCAGCTGGTGATTTTGGGCCAGTCACTCTCTCTCATCCCAACCCACTTCACAGGGTTGTTGTTATGGAGAGGAGGAGGAGGAGGAAGTAGAGTAGAGTAGAGTAGAGTAGAGTAGAGTAGAGTAGAGTAGAGTAGAGTAGAGTAGAGTAGAGCTGGAAGGGACCTTGGAGATCTTCTAGCCCATCCCCCCCATTCAAGCAGGAGATCCTATACCATCTCAGATGACCTCCAAGGTCCCTTCCAACTTTATTATTATTATTATTATTATTATTATTATTATTATTATTATTATTATTATTATTATTATTATTATTATATTATTATTCAGTCTCTTCTTAAAAACCTCCAATGTTCTGGCTCAAGGAAAGAGAATGAAAATGTGCTTAATGTGGTTTTAATGGTTTGTTGTTTTGTAATTTTGTGACTTTACAATCGGTAATTTTGCTATTTTTAGCTTTGGGAATTACTCAAGATCTTGGAAGGAGGAACAGAATAATGAGGACAACGATCATCCTCAGAGTTAAAAAGCACCCAATAAGAAGAGGACATCTCCCTTTTCACAGAGTGCCAAATGTTTTACCTTCACAAGGGGATTGGCGCATTCCATCGAGAGATAAGACCGACTGGAAGGATGGATAATTTGAACTGTACAATGCAGCTGAGTTTGGGAAAATTGACAGTTAATTCTCTTTTCTCTCTCAGCTCCTGGTAAACACAAGCTGACCTCTTCCGGCTGCAAAGGAAATTGAAAATGAAAGAAAAATCAATGACGATAGATGAGTTGAATACAAGGCACTTCGAACTCTTTAGTGTCTGTGACATGACTTTGATAGCATATCCAACAAGCTTCTTTGTGGTCCTCTCTAAGTCTAAGCAGATGGCTACAAGAAAGGAGTGAAAGCAATAGAGAACTGTACTGATCTCAGCCATATGATTTGAAATTAGTTGGACGGCCATGTGCAGACATAAGGACTCATGGCTGCTTCCCTGGATATTCCTAACTTGCATCAGACAGCTGTGTATGTTGCTTAAATGGAATCTGTAATTTTAATCAATGTAATAGCAACAGCATTTAGGCTTATATTCTGCCCAATAGTGAATGGTTTACAATGTCAAAGCATTATTGGCACATTGCCCCCAACAATCCGGGTCCTCATTTTACTGATCTCAGAAGGATGGAAGGCTGACTCAACCTTGAGTCTCATCAGGATCAAACTCCAGGCTGCAGGCAGAGTTTGCCCGCAACACTACACTTTAACCACTGCACTACCGGGCTCGGTTGTTGTAATAACAACAGCAATAACGTAGACACAGATTCAGTGTTCCAAGTATAGTCAGAAAATTTATTTTATTGATTAAACAAATTGATTAAGCTGCTCAACTCACATGGGTGACTCCCGAATGTCTTTCAGCATTCCATTACAAATGGGAATGAATAAATCATGGTTCAGACAGACATGATATGGAAACACAGTCACATAGAACCTTAATGACAATAACAACAACAACAACAACAACAACAACAACAATAATAATAATAATAATAATAATAATAATAATAATAATAATAATAATAATAATAATAATAATAAAGTTGGAAGGGACCTTGGAGGTCATCTAGTCCAACCCCCTGCTCAGGCAGGAAACCCTATACCATTTCAGACAAATAGCTGTCCAGTCTCTTCTTAAAAACTTCCAGTGTTGGAGCATTCACAGCTTCTGGAGGCAGGTTGTTCCACTGGTTAATTGTTCTCACTGTCAGGAAGTTTCTCCTTAGTTCTAGGTTGCTTCTCTCCTTGGTTAGTTTCCATCGGTTGCATCTTGTCCTGCCTTCAGGCGCTTTGGAGAATAGCTTGACTCCCTCTTCTTTGGGGCAGCCCCTGAGATACTGGAACACGGCTATCATGTCCCCCCTCGTCCTTCTCTTCGTTAAACTAGACATACCCAATTCCAGCAACCGTTCCTTATATGTTTTAGCCTCCAGTCCCCTGATCATCTTTGTTGCTCTTCTCTTCTCTCTTTATTCTACATGTAGCCCAGACTGAAGAAACGGATAGTGAACATAGAAGTTCACTTGAGTGCTAGGAACCTTGTTGCAAAGTCTTTAACTTTGGATGATCAATAATATAGAAAACGGGGTCCTCAGACGCTAAGTAATGATAGAAGAATCACAAAAAGAAATAATGGATTCCTTAGCAGCATGTTGCAGACTCAGCTATAGTTGTGTATTTACCAAGAGAAGGTGGAAGAGTTGGATTGTTTGAATACATACAAATTTAAAATATATTGCTTTTTAAAGAGGTGTTCAGGTTGTTGGAAAATAGACTGTTGCCTCTGGGCAAACCTTAGGACATCTGAATTTCTGCCCATTGAGTTCCAAAAATGGCTGTGATTTAAAAGTATTCTTGTCTGATACTATCTATTTACCTACACTTTATGGTTATTGGTCCTGAATGCAAGTAGCCTATTACATTTTTTTCTGTCAGTTCATAACTAAAGGTTCTTCTCTCATATGGTCTCTAACAGGAAAAATGCAGGGGAAAAACAGCATATTGCTAATATTTCTCTCCCTTTCTCATAAAGAGTCATGAGAGTTTCTAAGCTGTTTTGTCCTACACAAAACAGCAGGAACCTACACTTAAATAGGCCAGCAAATCTTAATGAAGGTTGGTTGTATCCAGTGCTTTTTTTCTAAAAAAAAAAAAAAAAAAGGTGCTGGAACTCACACACGTCCTACAACCCGCCTTGCCTACCCTACAAGGTTCCATCCAAAAAAGATGCCGGAACTCCGTTCTGGGCGTTCTATGAGAAAAAAAAAGCCCTGGTTGTATCACAGAATCGTTGCAAAGTCATCATTAAGAATCCTTGACACTTCAAATTAAGGGGGTTTTTTTGTTTGCAGTGGGGTACCCAGATAAGGCACCCCCTCAGTGCTCTGTGCTTCAATCTTTCTGTCCAGATTGAAAACACAAAGCAGGAGGGGATATTGTTTTCCATCCTTTATTTGCACAGTTGGGAAAAGACAGATCATCACAACAGGAAGGAGGAAGAAGTGGCAACTATCTTAAGGTCTCTGTACCTTATCGCCTCTTGACCCAGTTAAATCTTATATGCTAACAGGGCTATTCTGTTTTCGTTTGTTTCATTCATAAGTGACCAATGTTGCTAGGAGTTCATTTTGATAGACGCTGGTAATGCAGGCTTTGAGTTCCACCAGCATGAAGATAAGTGGAGTTAAGCAAGCCAAACACCAGTGATAGGTTGGATTAACTGTTCCCTTTGAACCAAGGGGATTCACCTATTCACATGGAATCACCTTGAAATAATCATAGATCAAAGCAGAATGCACCCCAAGGTGCTTTTTCAAAAGGCAACTGGACTTCCTTTGTTTTCTCATCCAAGAAGCTTCTCCAGAACTGAAGAAGCTTCTTGGATGAGAAGCAAAATGTCTTCAAGGAAAAACAAACAAAGTCCAACTGGGTTTTGAAAAGCACCTTTGGGACAACCATGACCTGGATGACTGAGAATCTCCATAGACAAAATAGAGTTGCAGTTTTAATGATGAATGGGCTAGTCCAGGGGTCTTCAAACTTGGCCCTTTTTATGACTTGTGGACTTCAACTCCCAGAATTCCTCAGCCAGCCTGCCTGGCTGAGGAATTCTGGAAGTCCAAAAGTCATAAAAGGACCAAGTTTGAAGACCCCTGGGCTAATCTCTACCTACCCTGTTTCTATTCCATGCAGGAAACCTGGGTTTAATAATGTGGGACTCATGCTAGAATATATATCAATGCAGACTGCATTGTTGTATTTCATTTATACCGAACATATCCATTTTAAAGATTAAAAATACATAAGCATCAAAATCCAACATAGAGCTGATTTACAGATTTTCCGATCTTCAACGGTTTTCATTAAAACAAGTGGAGTTGCCTAAGATCAGCACATTCCTTCATTGTGGGTATATTTTTTCTTCTTTACTTGTTACTACTCAGCATGCAATATCTCTGTTGCAGTGACTATAAATTAATTCCCAACAGGTAAAATAGATTTAGAATTATAGCATTCTAAGTTGGAAGGGTGCATTTAGATCATTTGGTTCAGCTCCTTGCTCAGCACATATGATGTAAATTTTCAAACAGCTTGAAGACACTGCTCTGTAAAAATATATTATTTCCTACCTCAGTTGAAAGATTCAGTTCATTGCAATAGCTGTAACTTTTGTATTTTTCCTCCCCCCCCCCAGTATGTAGTATATCTCCCAAAGGCTGCAGAAATTGGATAAACTCTGTTTTTTTCGGTAGTGACAGGTTGGTTGACAGTGGGAATAGGGTTGTCAAGAATGAATGGTACAGACTAGCATATTACACAGAGGATTCATTAGTATAGCACAGCAACAGAGTAGTAGCTGGTATGAAGACCTAAATATGGGCTATTTTCAAACTATGGGGATCTAACAGTTGCAGGGATTGGATATGTCTAGTCCAGTGAAAAGAAGGACTAGGGGTGACATGATAGCAGTGTTCCAATATTTGAAGGGCTGCCACAAAGAAGAAGGTGTCAACCTATTTTCCAAAGCACCAGAAGGTACGACAAGAAACAATGGTTGGGAACTAACCAAGGAGAGAAGCTACTTTCCTGACAGTGAGAACAACAAACCAGTGGAATGGCTTTCCTTCAGGAGTTGTGGGTGCTTCATCACTGGATGCTTTTAAGAGGAGACTGGACAGCCACTTTCTGGAATAGTATAGGTCTCCTGCTTGAGCAGGGGATTGGATTAGAAGAACTTCAAGGTCTCTTCCAACTCTGTCATTCTGTTAAAGTAACTCTTCCTTTCCTTCCACAGCCAGTTAGAATTGTTTTGTAGGTTAACAAACATTGATCTTCCGTATGTATATTGATTGGATTATATGCCATCAAGTCATTTCAATTCCTAGCAACCAAAACGATTTCTCCATGTCCGTATGTTGTACAGCTGGATATTTTTATAATAAATTATTTAGGAGTATATTCAAGATGGCACAGCGGCCCAAAACTTGGGATAAATTGCTACTCTCTTCCCATAGAACCAAAGCACGTGCAATAAATTGGAATATGGTAAGGCAATTGGGTTGAACAATAACAGCCCCCAAGACTACGCTGTGAGTGAGAAACTGCCGTTGCATTATTAATGTAAATAATGCAGTGTCATAAAGCTGCATTTATTTTATCAGAACATAGATGTGTATCATCATTGCTTTGCAGAATGGCCTAGAAGTGAGAACTTTCTTTTCAACAGCATAAGAAGTTTTTTTTTTAACCTCTGCAAACCTGAGTGAACAGGCTGTAGCAAAGAGCCTTTTGCAGTTCTATTACAGTGATTAACTTGAAGAGTAAGGACATGGATGAACTAAGAAGCTGCTTACTATTTGAAGGGTCACCATCAGTGTCCTCCAATTAAAATGTTCCACCAAAAGAAGGGATGGTAGCAAACTTCTACCAGACATCATTAGTTCTCCTTAAAGGAAAGCAGTTCCTTTAAGGAGAACTAATTGCAAACAGTTGCAAAGTAGAAAGCTACTTGGAAGCTGAGTTTATAACACATGCTAAGCCATGGCTTGTTTCACCAGTGATTTAAAATCCCCCTTAATGGCTTGATCCATGAATAACACTCAACAAGCACCATGATTTACACATCAGAAAGGCTAGATTCCTACATCACATAAAG
>NW_015388818.1:128726-130768 GCF_001527695.2 Protobothrops mucrosquamatus
GCAGTTCCTTTAAGGAGAACTAATTGCAAACAGTTGCAAAGTAGAAAGCTACTTGGAAGCTGAGTTTATAACACATGCTAAGCCATGGCTTGTTTCACCAGTGATTTAAAATCCCCCTTAATGGCTTGATCCATGAATAACACTCAACAAGCACCATGATTTACACATCAGAAAGGCTAGATTCCTACATCACATAAAGGACAATGTCTACTTTGATTCCACACAATACACATTATGCTAGATTTGACCTCCCTATCTACTGGAATGAATTAATGATATTGTGTCGTCATCTATGAAAAAAAAGCCAAACTTGTTCAGGGAATACCTTCGTCAACAGTAACTATTGTTGAGTTTTACTCAGGCTTCATGGTTTTCAAGATGTTCAGGTGACAAAGCACAAAAGACAGAATTCACTCTTAGAAAGCTTACAACGAACTGACCAATGGACACTAAGTAGTATGATAGAAAGAGATTCAGAAAGATATGGCGAGATACCTTGAAGAAAGGGATATGTCAAAATCTTTGTCTAAAACGTTAATTATCAAGGATCTGGAGACTAGTGAGCTGTCATTTGTCAGTTTGCACAACATTATGAGCCTGAACCAAAGTGTTTAATCAAGGATGACATATAATAAATAATGGAAACCAAGTTGTTCTTTGCTCATTGTAAGACTGAGAAATTCTGCTATCTCAACCAAGGAATCCAGCTGAGAATGAAAAGACCGCAATATACTATTTGGAGTAAATCCAAAAAAACCCCTTCATTTTGGCCAAGACAAGACAATAAAGACTGAAGGAAGATAAAAGGAAAGAGTTACAACTCCACTTCTTGAGAAATTACATTGTAGAGCTAAATACTCAGAATAATTGCAAACAGAAGCTTGATATCTAAAAGGGAGAGAAAGGAGAATGGAAGATAGAAATGCGTTCACAGGAGCAGAATTTTTCCAAAAGGGTGTCAAAAGTAAAAGTAAGGTTTTTTCACTTAGGGAACCCCCCCCCCCCAAAGGTACAGGTACAAATTAGATGAAACCTGGCTGAATAGCAGTGACTGTGAGAGGGATCTTGGAGGCCTAATGGACAATGACTTAAATATGAGACAGCAGTGTGCAGCAGCAGCCAAAAGAGCCAACACAATTCTAGGTTGCCTTAACAGAGGAACAGAATCAAGAGCACATGAAGTATTAGTACCACTTTATAAAGCCTTAGTAAGGCCACACTTGTATTACTATTAGTAACGTAGACAAACTGACTTAGTAAGAATGTAATGGAATTTCTACTAAAGTCTAAATGTACACAGTTGTAACACAAGAATATATTCTGGCGCAATCATCATTTTTTAAAGCAGACTATCATATTTATCTGCTTTTCTTGTCAGAAGCAGCTCAGAGACCTTTATCCAATGCCCAGTTTGTGCCAAAATGAGAAATCATTGCTCAATGTCAGCTTTATAGAGAATTAACTTATTTCCTCTATGGATTTCCTCTAATTGGCAGAAAATAGCGGTTATAGGCTTTGTATCAAAAGCAAGTTACTTTTGTTCATATCTTATGGTCCAAATAAGCTCTTGAAATACCCCAGCCTTCCCCTGCAAAGGTTAGTTCAGGAGAAAATAGGAAGATGCAGAATTCAAGTGTCAACTTCTGAAACGAACCTGGCTGAAGCCATCTTTGTCATTCTCAGTTGCCACATTGGTTGGGAGGAAGTGGGGGGGAAGAAAGCAAAAAGATTGCTAGACTAAACACAGAGCGGTCTCGTGGGAACCAAGGTCATTCCCACAGATGCTGGAAGGTGGAGAGAAGAAGTGTCACGGAGCTCGTCAATTGCCCCATTTGGTAGCATGAATAATAATAATAATAATAATAATAATAATAATAATAATAATAATAATAATAATAATAATAATAATAATAATAATAATTTAATTTGTACCCCGCCCTTCTCCTCACCGGACTCAGGGCGGCTCACAGCCTTATAAAACCACAATGCAATAAATATCTACATTAAAACCAAATTAAAAGAAAATATTTGAAAAGGCCAAT
>NW_015388818.1:132141-164064 GCF_001527695.2 Protobothrops mucrosquamatus
GTGAATCTGAGAAATGGAGATGTTTTATGGGTAAACACTCTTAAGAATCATTGGATGCCCTTCAGAGTTGAAGGACAGTAGCAATTCTTGCATGAGTAGGGCAATGGATTGATTTTGTGTCATCCGCAGAGATACTGCCATAATTTTTGAAGGGTTCGTTCTAGGTTGTAACTGTCAGATGATAACATTAGTCTATGTTCTCGTTGGTCTGTCATGGCTTTATCCTGAAATAGAAATAAAATGATTTTGAAAGATTCCAGATGAGAAAATAGACAGTGTTAGATTGAAGATAGTAACTGAATATAAAGAGAGAGAGAGAGAGAGAGAGAGATTTTGTAGCTGAGATTGAAAAACAATTAATTTATTCATAAATCCAGGCCATTTCCTTAAAGTGATTTGTTTATAGGGATGAAAAGCAGAAAGCAAAGGTATCTTTCTCCACATCTATTTCTACAAATTTTATTTTATTTTTTGTTCAATCTTGAAGGAATTCTAAGGACTCTTCGGATACAACAGAGGAAGTGACTTACTTGAAAGAAACCATTCTTCAATTAAAAACTAATATTTCAAGAAAAAGAAATATAGTTCATGATGGAGCTTCTGGAAAAGGATAAGAAGATCTTAGCATTGCCCATTTGAAATAGAGTTTGGCTGCAAGAAACGCTCATCTGGAAAAAAATCTCCAGATTTCCCATCAAGAGTATATGGAACTAAATCCTAGTCATGATTTCGCTTAAGATATTTAAGGATTCTAGACCTTCGGGGTGTGTGTAATGGATGTTTTATGAGCCTGTATTTTCTAGGCTTGGAAGTAAAAGTCTCTGTGTTATTTAAATAGGGGGCCAAAGCAATGTGGTTTTTTTTGAAGCTATAAGATAAATAGGATAATGCTATCATCATCATCATCATTTTAACCATTGCCTATCCATTACAGGATGAGGGCCTCTTCCATCAAAATAGAGCAGAGCAGAGCAGAGCAGAGCAGAGCAGAGCAGAGCAGAGCAGAGTAGAATAGAATAGAATAGAATAGAAGCTGGAAGAGACCTTGGAGGTCTTCTAGTCCAACCCCCTACTCAGGCAGGAAACCGTATACCATTTCAGACAAGTCACTGTCTAGTCTCTTCTTAAAAACCTCTAGTGATGGAGCGCCCACGATTTCTGGAGGCCAGCTGTTCCACTGGTTAATTGTCCTCACTGTTAGGAAGTTTCTCCTTAATTCCAGGTTGCTTCTCTCTTTGATCAGTTTCCAACCATTGTTTCTTGTCCTGCCCTCTGGTGCTCTGGCTGTCCAGTCTCTTCTCAAAAACCTCCAGTGTTGGAGCAGTCACCGCTTCTGGAGGCAGGTTGTTCCACTGGTTAATTGTTCCAACTGTTAGGAAATTTCTCCTTATTTCTACATTGCTTCTCTCCTTGATTAGTTTCCATCCGTTGCTTCTTGTCCTGCCTTCAGGTGCTTTGGAGAAAAGGTTGACCCTCCCTCTTCTTTGTGGCAACCCCTGAGATATTGGAAGTCTGCTATCATGTCACCCCCTAGTCCTTCTTTTCATTAAACATCTTCTTTTAGGTCTCCTTTGTGGATGCTTTTTATAAGATAATGCTATAAGATATGTAAATAAGAAAAGCTATAAGTCATAAGAGAATGAGGGGCGCGCGATAGCTCAGTGGTTAAAGACACAGAGCTTGTCAGCTGGAGAGCTGAGGGCCTGGGTTCGAGAGCTGAACTCTGTGCGACCGAGTGAGTTCCTGTTCCTTGCCCAAGATCCTAGCACAGTGGTGGCAAACCTATGGCACAGGTGCCAGAGGCGGTACTCAGAGCTGTCTCTGTGGGCACACGTGCAGTTGCCCCAGCCTTGCCTCCCCCCATGACCCCCTCCTCACCACCAGTCGCCCCCCAAGTGTGGCCCACGCGGAGCAGTGCAGCCAAGGACATGGGAACCAGGCAGCGTAGACAAGACTCTGCCCTCATGACCCATTGCGCATAGTTGATGCTGCGGGGCGCGGGCAGAGAGCGTGGCTGCCATGGCACTGCTGGGCGATCTGCAGCAGGCCCTGGAGGCGATGAGTGGCCCTGCGGGCAGGTGGGGTGGGGGCGGGGCCAGTTTTTGGGCACTTGGTCTCTAAAAGGTTCGCCATCACTATCCTAGCAGTTCAAAAGCATGCAAATGTGAGTAGATAAATAGGTACCATTTTGGTGGGAAGGTAACAGTGTTCTGTGTGCCTTTGGCATATAGTCATGCTGGCCACATAACCATGGAAAATGTCTTTGGACCATACTGGCTCCCTCGGCTAAGAAACGGAGATGAGCACCTTTCCCTAGAGTCAGCCATGATTGACAAGGAAACTTTTACCTTTTTAATAAGATAAACACATCTTCAGTTCAGCATATTCTGATTACATTTAAGCAAGGTATGAGTGAAGTTCTCAAAATCCCTCAGCCTGGTAATACATCAATTGTTTTCGTGTTGAATTGTGCAACATTTCTCTTCATGAATTTCTTCCAGCTATAAAGCAATAATCCAAGAGTTATTAAAGCTCGTTTCTATACCCATCTCTGCCAATTTGGCAGGCAGCTTTCACAAGGATGCCTTTGAACAAATTTAGCGTCCATAAAAAAAACCCTGCTAGACTGCATTGCCACAAATCAATTTTTTTTTTTACGTTGTCCTTTTACATTAATGTCGGTTTCTGGTATGACAGATACAAGATGAAAAGAGCACAAATAAAGACACAAATGCAACATTTTAATTTGACTCACACATCAACATCTATGTATTTTGGAGTTTTTTTTAAAAAAAAATACATACCTCTGGCATAGATGTATATTTTGGAGATCAATAGCTGGATTCCCAAGTAAATATGGAAAGACCATCATCTGAAACTTGGAAAACAACTCTAGATAAATAGGGTAAATTATACTGCTAGATGAACCAGCGACACCAGGCAGATCCATTACAGTATTTAGGGTTTTTTCTTTCTTTCTTTCTTTCTTTCTTTCTTTCTTTCTTTCTTTCTTTCTTTCTTTCTTTCTTTCTTTCTTTCTTTCTTTCTTTCTTTCTTTCTTTCTTTCTTCTTTCTTTAAAAAAGCATGAGTTAAAAGTCTCTTTTTCTGTTCTTTTCATTAATCAACCAATTACTTTTCCTGTGTTGGATTGCAAACTTTTTTAGATATACCTGGAAGTCACTGCATATACCATACTCCTTATATCTTAAGCATCTCTGCCCCAACTTTGCCTTAACCAGTAAAATATATACAATTTGGCTGCCAGTCTAGTTAGTTGATGTAGATAATAATAATAATAATAATAATAATAATAATAATAATAATAATAATAATAATAATAATAATAATAATAATAACAACAACAACAGCAACAACAACAACAACAACAGCAACAACAACAACAACATAAAATAGAGAAAGTCATAGAAAATGATAAAATTAAACTACTCTGGGACTTCAGAATTCAAACAGACAAGCACCTGCAACATAACACTCCGGACTTAACAATTGTCGATAAGAAAGACAAAAAAGTCTGGATAGTAGACGTGGCAGTGCCTGGAGACAGCAGAATAGACGAGAAAGAACTGGAGAAGATAACAAAATACAAAGACCTACAAATAGAAATAGAAAGACTGTGGCAAAAGCAAGCAAGGGTAGTACCAATAGTAATAGGCGCCTTGGGTGCAATCCCAAAACAACTGGAACCCCACTTGAACGCCATCGGCATTGACAAATTCGCCATTAGTCAATTGCAAAAGGCGGCCTTACTAGGAACCGCTTCCATCCTGCGATGATATCTGTAATATACCATCAAACATCCACTTCTGCCTATCCCAGGTCCTTGGGAAGGACTCGTTAGATAGACAAAATGCCAAATCCAGTCTGAACATCTGGCTGACTGTGCGATGATCCATAATAATAATAATAATAACCACTGCAGGTGACGTATACTGATTTCAGCTTACTGGGGGAACTTCTTTAAAAATTGAATGTGTAGCAGAGACCCTTTTACATGGAGGGAGAGAAGGGAAACAGACAGGTGGTAGCATGTTTTGACAGGTAAATGCCAAATGCACCAAAGGAATAGGGATGCTGATTTGTTTATTCACATTTGGCCCTTTAAGTTCTCAGAGACAGGACTTTAAAGCAAATCCATTGTTGACTCCTTGATTTTTCCTGCCCAAGGGGGGAAAGACCAATTGCCCTAAGAGACATGATCTTAACCATTAACCAGTCAGGCTTGGAGGATGAAAGAGAACTTGAGAATTACATAGGTTAGATGAACCAAAGATGGCCAACCAGTAGATTAACTACAAAAGGACATCTCTGCATCTTTCTGTCATATCTTGTTAAAAGAAAACATCCTTTTTCTTCCAGAAAATTTAAAGAAAAAGAGAGAAGGAAGGGAGAAATATTCAATCATCTGTATTAAATCTTGGAAGGATCTATTACGAATGAAAGTCTTTTTTCTTGGTAAAAGATATTTCAACATCTTTTTCTACACACCCGCATACAAAGGCTCGCCATTTATTCATCTTAAGAGATGATCAGGATAGAGAAACTGATTTCCCCTGCTTATAATTTTGGGTGGCCAGATGTCTCTTAATGTGAAAACAAAATTGCAGACTTCAAAAACAAGGCAGTGATTGGTTGTTGAATCTTTCACCTTTCTTGGTATGCTGAGAAAAATGAGCACATAAATTAAACATGGTCCAACAGGCACCTGTGAACTTGCAGAATATTGATAGCAGCAGATTCTATAAAACAAAACAAAATAACCAGAGTGTACAATCCATTGTCTATGAATTGACTTCCAATTTGATATCGTAGATGAAAAACAAGAAATATTGTCTTGGCTGCTATCCATCCTTTTTTTTTTTTTTTTTTTTCAGCCCTTAAAGCTTCCAACTCTCTTCTTGGCTCAGGAAGTATAAATTCCCATTTACAGAACCAACATAGCATAGTAGAGATGATTTATGGGACTTGGCAAAATCAACAAACTTTAGGCCTGCAATTTACTGTCCCTGGGTCTAATCCAGAGCTGTTGGTCCAGAAGTCGTTGCTAGAACATTACGTGGCTGATATCATTCTTTTCTACGTGGTACTATAAAAATAAATGAAGATGGTGCAACATTAGAACATCCTTCTAGTGACTTGATTTTTTTATTCCTTTGCTCTCACAGCAAGAAGTACCTGGTGTGCTTAAAGTACAAGTGTCAGAAATTGTGACTCAGATGAAGTTCTTTTTACCTTGTTCGCTAGAGAATAGCCAAGTGGACTGACCCTTTGTTCTCCTTGTCACCGAAGTTCCCCGTGGAAGAGAGATGTATTCAAATCTTAGCTCTCCAACGCTGAAAAATCTTGTGCTACCTGTTTTTTTCAGTGCTGTTAAAAAAAGATTGAGATGAGAACAGTCATAAAAAGGAAAGGGGACTTGAGATGACTTTACATCTGATTATTTCTCTAAAACAACAACAATCTCCACTACATCCAGAATAAAGTAGGCTGACCGATATCTACTTCTGAAAAGAAATGAAAGCTTTGAGGAAAGAGGAAGAAAGATTTTCAGCCAGGTATTCATGCAGAATCCTTATCTAGTGCAGGAACATAGAACGTAGAATAATAAGCAAGGTTCTACATTTAGGCAAGAAAAACCAAATGCACAAATATAGTATAGGGGGTACCTTGCTCAATAGTAGTAACTGTGAGAGGGATCTCAGAGTCCTAGTGGACAATCCCTTAAATATGAGCCAGCAGTGTGCTGCAGCTGCCAAAAAAGCCAACACAGTGCTAGGCTGCATTAACAGAGGGATAGAATCAAGATCACGTGAAGTGTTAATACCACTTTACAAGGCCTTGGTAAGGCCACACTTGGAATACTGCATCCAGTTTTGGTCACCACGATGTAAAAAAGATGTTGAGACTCTAGAAAGAGTACAGAGAAGAGCAACAAAGATGATTAAGGGATTGGAGGCTAAAGATATAAGGAACAGCTGCTGGAATTGGCTATGTCAAGTTTAATGAAGAGAAGGATGAGGGGGGACAGGATAGTAGTGTTCCAATATCTCAGGGGTTGCCACAAAGAAGAGAGAGTCAAGCTATTTTCCAAGGCGCCTGAGGGCAGGACAAGAAGCAACGGATGGAAACTAATCAAGGAAAGAAGCAACCTAAAACTAAGGAGAAACTTCCTGACAGTTAGAACAATTAACCAGTGGAACCACCTGCCTCCAGAAGCAGTGAATGCTCCAACACTGGAAGTTTTTAAGAAGAGACTGGACAGCCATTTGTCTGAAATGGTATAGGGTTTCCTGCCTGAGCAGGGGGTTGGACTAGATGATCTCCAAGGTCCCTTCCAACTTTACAATAATAATAATAATAATAATAATAATAATAATAATAATAATAATAATAATAATAATAATAATAATAATAATAATAATAATAAGAAGAAGAAGAAGAAGAAGAAGAAGAAGAAGAAGAAGAAGAAGAAGAAGAAGAAGAAGAAGAAGAAGAAGAAGAAGAAGAAGAAGAAGAAGAAGTGGAAGAGGAGGAGTTTCTTGCATTTATACAATGAAATAGTCTCTGAGGGCTGTGTGTGAATATCCTGTTGGAAGGGACCTTGGAGGTCTTCTAGTTCAACCCCTTGCTCAAATAGGAAACCCTGTATCATTTCAGACAAATGGTTGTCCAATCTCTTCTTAAAACCTCCAGTGTTGGAGCACCCACAATTTCTGAAGGCAAGATATTCCATTGATTGATTGCTCTCACCATTAGGAATTTTTTTCCTTAGGTCTAGGTTGCTTCTCTCCTGGGTTAGTTTCCATTCATTGTTTCTTGTCTTGCCTTTTGGTGCTTTGGAAAATAGGTTGAACCCTTTGCCTTCGTAGGACCCCCCTCAAACATTGGAACACTCCTCTTGTGTCTTCCCTAGCCCTTCTTTTCATTAGACTAGACATACCCAGTTTCTGTAACCATTCTTTGTACGTTTTAGCCTCCAGTCCCCTAATCATCCTTGTTGCTGTTTTCTGCACTCTTTCTAGAGTCTCAACATCTTTTTTATATCGTGGTAACCAGAACTGGATGCAATATCCCAAGTTTGGTCTTACGAAAGCTTTGTAAATCTGTACTATAACTTCACGTGATCTTGTTTCCATCCCTCTGCTAATGGAATTTGTGGCCTCTAGCTGTTGCCGGATGTGAATGCCCATCACCTCAACTTAATAGCATGGATGGCTCAAGATGTTGGCATTTACAGTCCAGTAGCTAATGAAAAGCCTCAGTTCTCTCTCCCAATCTAGTACCAACACGTAAGTTCTATTGAACGGTGAACATAACCCTTCTATTCACTGCTCTTTCAACATCAATATCAGCTACAGTGAGTTAGGATTGACCCTTTACCATACAAGAGAGAAACTACCTGTGATTTTGAATTATTAAGAAGAGCAAAATGAACATCTCACATTATAAAACAGCCTTTGCTCCGTATTAATACTGTAGACCTTTCCTTGCTTTAGTATTTTTTTTTTTAAAGCAATGTCTTAGGTGGAGAAGGAGACCTTGCAATCAAAATGATTTTTTTTTCCAATTTGCAAGAAATTAAACTGTGAGCAAGAATAATAAAAGTTGTTAAGAAATGTGTTAAGGCTATTTAGCCTCATCTATATGTTGATTTTTTTTCCATGTAAGGAGCGCAATGTTATTTTTGTTGTTGTTGCTGAACTTATAAGTGATTATAATAAAAGTATATTTCTTACCACAATTATGCTTTTTCTTTCTTTTCATGCACATCTAGAAATGCTCTTTATGCCTCTTAAAACTACTTTCACTTAAGATGCTCCTCATAAACTGGCAAGCTTTTCTGGGATCTAGAATCTGATGCACCAAGGTTCCTTGATTCCTTCTGAGTTTTAGCCGTGCAATATCCTTGCTTAATTTCTGGAAAATTCCAGAATTATGCAGAGGGCTTGCTGAAGATCTCAAATTTAAGAGACGGCCATTTAATGGACTTTGTATTCAGTTCATCTCAATTATGATGCCCACCTTTGGAATATCATACCTTTAACCGTTGGGCTTACCAACTGCCTATTCCATTTTTAAGGTTCTATGAAAACACGGCACTTCAGGAAAGCATCTGGGGATTTTGAAGATAACTGTGCTCCAAATGGGATATCCATTGGGCCCTCTGTTTTTGTCACTGACTTCCAAAGCTTTAAGTTTATGTTATTTGTAATCCACCTGGAGTCTTCAGAAATGAAATTGTGGTCAGCATTTTGGTGCATTCTGGAATTGTCCTATAAAATGTAGACAAGTAAAAAACCGAAGGACAACTGGGTTCTAACCTATGTGTAAAAGGATGCTGTTCCAATTAGTTCTGCTTTTTTTCCAAGTGCAGCCAGAAATCCGAGCTCTACTTACCGATAGAGAGGTGGTCCTTGAATGGAAGTAGGTTGGTGGCATACAATGGGTGATTAGAACCTTGAAGAGGGGGGGTCAACCTAGTCTCCAAAGCACCTGAAGGCAAGACAAGAAGCAATGGATGGAAACTAATCAAGGAGAGAAGCAACCTGGAACTAAGGAGAAACTTCCTGATGGTTAGAACAATTAATCAGTGGAATGGCTTGCCTCCAGAAATTGTAGGTGCTCCAACACTGGAAGTTTTTTGGAAGAGATTGGACAACCATTTGTCTGAAATGGTATAGGGTTTCCTGCCTGAGCAGGGGGTTGGACTAGATGACCTCCAAGGTCCCTTTCAACTTTATTATTATTATTATTGTTGTTGTTGTTATTGTCATTAAGGTTCTATGTGACTGTGTTTCCATATCATGTCTGTCTGAACCATGATTTATTCATTCCCATTTGTAATGGAATGCTGAAAGACATTCGGGAGTCACATAGAGTCACATTCTTGCCTGAGCAGGGGGCTGGACTAGAAGACCTCCAAGATCCATTCCAACTTTGTTATTCTACAAAGCCATGTAGAACATATAACGGAATGGGGAAATGAGCTCTCTGCTTGAAGTGAAGGCTGCCAACGTGGAAATTAATGAACATATATTCTGCTGTGTTCCATTTTCTTGAGAAATCAGGTTTTTATTTTTTTTAAAAAAGAAATCCCTTTGTTCAGAGCTTATTATTGCAACAAGAAGCAGTTCCTTCTTTAAAACGAACAAACAAAATGCCTGGCCTTCATTTACATTCATATTAGTCTTGGAATTGCCTTAAAAACAGCATAATTAAATGCGCAGTCATCTCAAATCACCTATTCATTTTATGGCTGTTCCCTAATTTGCTGTTATGTCATCTCGGTTCATTGCATGTACTTAGCCGTTACACTACGATGTCACATATTGTTCTGGACTTCAGTCTTCTCCAAAGGAGATAGTCTTCATTTCTGGAAGTTGAAGACCACATATCTTTTGGGTTCCAAAGTTGTGAATGGATGACCTCTCGCAAGGATAACAAAGCTGTGGACCTCAGGAGAACCCTGAACTCAGCATCTAGGGTTCATTCCTGACAGTGAGGAAAATTAACCAGTGGAACAGCTTTCCTCCAGAAATCATGGGCGCTCCATCACTGGAGATTTTTAAGAAGAGGCTAGACCGTCACTTGTTTGAGATGGTATAGGTTCTCCTGCTTGAGCAGGGGGCTGGACTAGAAGGTCCCATTCTATTCTATTCTATTCTATTCTATTCTATTCTATTCTATTCTATTCTATTCTATTCTATTCTATTCTATTGCCATAGGCCCGTGGTGGCAAACCTATGGCATGCGTGCCACAGGTGGCACACAGAGCCCTCTCTGTGGGTACGCGTGCTGTCACCCCAGTCCTAGGCCTTCAGTTGGGTTTTCACTTTAGGCCTCCACCACCGTGTGCAAAAAACAAAAACAAAACGTTCAATCAATCAATCAATTTCAACTTCTTGTGGAAAAAAAAAAGATCTTACAAAGTTGGAATTGATTGATTGAACTTTTTATTCCCACCCAGTCTGCTGTTACCACCGTAGCCACACCCACCCAATGGGCCACATCCACCCAATGGGCCACGCCCACCCGACACCCGACGATACATAAGAGGGTTTTGGGTTGCAGTTTAGGCACTCGGTCTCTAAAAGGTTCACCATCACTGCCATAGGCTATGCACCTGAGATAACAGTAGCCCAAAACTGTAGTTTGGTAAGTTTTGGGAGCCCCACTAGATCCTCCCTTCCTACTCTACAGCTTCTTGATCGTGTAACTGAAACATGGGTTTTAATTGCACCTAGCTTGTCACTTGTCTACAAGATGCTTCCTGGAAGAGTAGTCTTCAAATCTCCAACCCTGGACCAGCATTCATAGCGGGCATCTTTTTGAGCAAACTATTTTAAGAAAGAGTTACTGGGTGATAATTAGATACTGAAATACACTTGGTTTCACATTTCAGTGCTCCCTTCCAATTAGAATGGCACGAGAGTGAAAGAGTAGCTACATAATTGTATGAAGAATAGATCTAATTTCCTCAATGTCATTGCAATATCACCTTCCAGTAGTGACAGTGGTGAGTGATTACGCATATCATTTAGCAGTAGCATTTGATTCATTTTGTATAGGAGTCTTTGGGATTTTTTTTTAAAGAAAATAAGAGTAAAAAAATAAAAGGAGGGGGAAGAAGAACTGTAGACACGTGATTAGACTCTGAATGAGCTTTCAGGAGTAGCCACACCGAAAAGTGTCATTATGTCATTCTTAACACAGTCATGTCTTGAATTTGCTGTGAATAACAGGCAACATTGTACTGTTAATATCTAGCAATTATTGTAGGTTTTGAAAATATAGTACTGGTTGTTACTGGAGGGGAAAAAAAGGAGATGTGGTCACCTTTTGTACCTTCAAGTTAAGGGAAACATTTTTATGATTTGGAGTCTCAGAATAGGACAATAGAAGAAGACCAATTTTGGCTGAGCTCTGGACAGGCAGCACTGCATAACAAATGAATCATATATATTTTTTCTGCCAATATTACCTCTAGCTACCTGGAGACTAAAGGAAATCATATCATGGTGCTTATCTTATGAAGAGGCAGCTCATAAAATTCCAATATGTGGAATTGAAGGACCTCTTATATATCATATGTTGTAGTTTTTCTTTTTCTTTTTTGGTTCTGTTTAATCAAGTAAATAAGAGCAATAAATAAAGATTCCAATATAGCCATAATTTGGGTTTATATCAAAGAAGTCTAAAGACTTCTGGAGATATATAAGTCTATTGGGGATTTATAGAATGATGTGTTTTTAAAGGATAGCCTCATCTATCTATCTATCTATCTATCTATCTATCTATCTATCTATCTATCTATCTATCTATCTATCATCTATCTATCTATCTATCTATCTATCTATCTATCTATCTATCTATCTATCTATCTATCTATCTATCTATCTATCTATCTATCTATCTATCTATCTACCTACGTATCTACCTACCTACCTACCTATCCAAGAAGGTCAGAAATGTTCACTTCTAGCAATGGCCATCAGAAATCAACTGATATCTATTAAACCCTATGTATTTTTGCTAATGACACTCAAGATCTCAGAAGGTTTTAAGTAAGAACCAAAAATCTTCTAAGATTTGGCCACCATGCCACATTTCAGCCATTGAAAAGAAAATTAAGAACTCTGAATTAACTGTGTTTCATCCTTCAGGTACCACTGTGTCTGACTGCCAAGCTACTATATATGATGACCCTCCAAATCTTTTGAGGATGATGTACAATAGTTGACCTGTATCAAAGGAAAAGCTGTGAGATGCTTCTTTTATTTTGGACTTGAGCGTGAGGTTGAAACAAGGAAGGAGAATCCATACATCTTTTAAGGCTCTACCAATCCCCCAACAATATAGAATAGGGCAGATAGAACAAACAATTGCAAATGTTCTGGATTACAGTTGTCTCTACCATTTGCTCCTGTCATTGGGGCCCAAAACCTACATCGCGGGAAACAACCTCTTGGATGTAAAGCACTGAAAGCGTGTCACTGCAGCCTTGCCAAGTCTAATACTTGCAATTGTCATTTGGATCAGCACGGTGCCAAGCAGCTAAAAACCCAACCTTCACAGATGGTCACTCAGTATAAAGGCCAAGAATTTGGGGAGGTTGTGCAGGAGAAGAGAATTCATTTATTGTTTCATATTAGCTTCGTTTTGGTCATGTCTACTTTGCGGTTGAAAACTGTGGCACACATTGACAAACATAAAATCCATTGATTAGTAGGAGGAAAGAGAAGGGGGATTCTTCATAGCAATGTGCCAAACATTTATTCTGCATTTTTCAACCGTCCTCATTCAATTTATCTTCCTGTCTTTGCCAAAAGAAGAAGAAGAAGTGGTAAAATTCCTAAAAGCACTCTTGGGCTTTTCAGTGACAAGATGGTTACAGGATAATGTTCTGACTTGTGCTATACCTTTCCAGCAGTCTGGAGTCTCTTGGGCTTCCAGTATGTCTCAAGGGAAGAGATCAGGAGATGGTCTTATGGGGATATTTCAGATCCAGAAGTGCAAGCAGCCTGAAGGTGACGGATAGTCCAAATCCTGTACACCCACACAAAACAAAAACATGAGCTTGAAAGACATTCCAATGACGCTCTGAAAGTGATTTAGAAAAACAGAAGCCTCTTTCAGGAGAGAAGACCATTTTCAAGAAATCTGACAACACACTGTGACCCAGTCGCAGTGCTTCACATTTCAGCTTTGGAGAGTGTGAAACATGTGCTTCAGATTTTTCCTCCAGGCAGAAAAACACCACCAAAAGAAAAATAACAGAATAACAAAGATGGAAAGGACCATGGAGGTCTTCTAATCCAACCTCATGTTCAAGTAGGAGACTCTATATCATTCCATACAAATAGCTGTCCAATCTCTTCTTAAAAAGCTCCAGTGATGGAGCACCCACAACTTCTGGAGGCAAGCCCCTCCATTGATTCATTGTCCTAACTGTCGGGGAATTTTTCCTTCATAAGCTTCCATCTGTTACTTCTTGTCCTGCCCTCTGACGCTTTGGAGACTAGGTTGACCCCATCTTCTCTGTGACAGCCCCTCAAATATTAGAACACTGCTATCAGGTCACCCCTAGTCCTTCCTCCTTCACTGTGCCCTGGACTGAGAAGTCGCTAATATATTTCCCCCATTGTTATGTTCTCCCCATCCCATTGTCTAATCCAAAGGTGCATTTTCTAATATATTCCAAGTATCTGCACTCTTATGACTTATTCATGGGCTGGAATCTAAAATCCCAGCCAAGGGTGGAGACATGTTTACTGGGTCACTCATACCTCGATTAATGCAGGATGTCTCTTAGCAGGTCACATGGGCTCAGCTGTTGTCACGCAAGGTTCAGAGCGATGGGTTCTTCGGTGTGGTTTCAGGTAAATTTTGTTTTGCTTCCAAGGGGCCTGGCACGCCCTTCTGCCCGGTGGAGAGGATGAATGGAAGCAGGTTTTGAGCAGCCAGGAGGCTGCAAGGATGTATCAAAAGCAAGCTAATGGACAGAAAGTGCCTGTTCACTGACAGATTAATTCCCTTCCCTGTCAACTTGCATCATTCTGGAAAGCATGTGATGGGAGCCAACTCCCATCAGGATGGCACCTGCTGCTTTCCCATCTGCTGAATGCAATTGCTTCTTTGATTGCCCATTTTTCAGCTTAATGACTTTATTCCCTTTCTCCCCCCCCCCCCTCTCTCTTGGTAAAGGTTTCCTTTTTTTTAATACAGTTTTCAAAAATGGAGAGGTTAATCGTCATTGCGGAAAATGTTTATTTATTGAACGCATCTCCTGCTCGTTGGCTAATGCTGTGTGTGTGTGTGTGTGTTGTTGTTTTTTTTAAAAAAAACATAGCTTTATGATTTCAAAGGTGCTTTTCCAAAAGGCAACTGGACTTTCTTGGGTCCTTGAAAACCTTCTGCTTCTTATCCAAAAAGCTTCTTCAGCCTCAGAACTCAGAATTGAAGAAACTTCTTGGATGAGAAGCACAAGGTTTTTAAGGAAAAACAAAACCCCAAGAGAGTCCAATTGTACAACAACATCAACATCAACAATAATAACAATAACAATAACAACAATAACGATAAAGTTGGAAGGGACTTTGGAGGTCTTCTAGTCCAACCCCCTGCTCAGGCAGGAAACCCTATACCATTTCAGACAAATGGCTGTCCAGTCTCTTCTTAAAAACTTCCAGTGTTGGAGCATTCACAACTTCTGGAGGCAAGCCATTCCACTGATTAATTGTTCGAATTGTCAGGAAATTAGCTCATTCTTCTTTGTGGCAACCCCTGAGATATTGGGACTCTGCTATCATGTCAACCCTAGCCCCCTAGTCTTTTGAAAAAACACCTTTGGGACAACCATGACCTGGATGATGAAGAATCTCCATAGACACACAGACTTATTAAGACAGATAAGGAACAGTTGCTGGAATTGGGTAATGAAGAGAAGGACAAGGGGGGGGGGAACATGATAGCAGCGTTCCAAAATCTCAGGGGCTGCCGCAAAGAAGAGGGAGTCAAGCTATTCTCCAAAGCACCTGAAGGCAGGACAAGAAGCAACGGATGGAAACTAATCAAGGAGAGAAGCAACCTAGAACTAAGGAGCAGTTTCTTGACAGTTAGAACAATTAACCAGTGGAACAACCTGCCTCCAGAAGCGGTGAATGCTCCAACCCTGGAAGTTTTTAAGAAGAGACAGGACAGCCATTTGTCTGAAATGGTGTAGGGTTTCCTGCCTGAGCAGTGAGTTGCACTCGATGACCTCCAAGGTCCCTTCCAACTCTATTATTATTATTAGATTTTGGGGCAGATGTTGAGCTACTACCTGGTAGGATAGTTGTTCGTTGGATTGATAACCCAGCATTTTTTTAACTGTTGCAACTGCTTGGGAGTGAAATTGGGTTGAGAGGAACACAGGGATTTTTCTGTCTTTGAAGGTAAGACGTGGACTTGGGCCTTCCCAGTGCCTGGTCCAAATTCAGAAGATTTAATTAACTTATATATTGTGTCTCTACCCTACCTTTCCACCAATCAATGTGTTTATTTGGAGGCAGGGATGTCATTAACGTTAGACTTTGAGCCAGTAATCTGGGTTTCCATTTGGAAGACCCGATAGCCCCTATATTTTGAAAGCTGTCAATAGCGATTACCTTCTAAATAGGCAGGACGGAGGAAAGACTAATGAGTCCGCCACCTTTGATGACTATTTAAAGAAGAAACTACAGGTAGTTCTGGACCTACAATGGGTTGCCTAGCAACCATTCAAAGTTACAACAGACCTTCAAAAAAAAAAAAAAGGGCTATGACCCAGTTTTGTAATTCTGAGACCTTCCCTCCTCACAGTCACATGACCACATTTGGGCAGTCAGCAAGCAGCCCCATATTTACAATGGTCTGCAGTGCCTGCAATCATGGAGCAGTGATTTATGACTTTATTCCTGGAACCAGGCATGCACTTCCAATTTCTGGACAATGGGGTTTTCCTTATTGACCGCAGCATTCATTTAATGACTGCGGTGTTTGCTTAATGACTGCAGCAAAACAGGTCAGAAAATTGGGTCCAGTCCCACGGTGACCCGCTTTACGATTGTCATAGCGTATGACCATAATTGTGGGGCTTAATTATGGCCATAACTCGAGGACTACCTGTATCTCAAAGTTTATCTCTCTGCTGGAATTGTGGGGCTGAATGCATGTCTAAATTTAAATCCCCCCCCCGTATTTCAGTTCATGAATATTCCTGAGAAAATCATGGCGATAACATAAAGTCCCTTTTGCCCAGCTAAGCACATGAAATTGCAAAGCTGATACAACCAGCGATGAATATTGAACTCATAGACCATCACAGTTGCTGCATTTAATTTCTTTTGTTTGTGTTTTGCATATCTGGTCAGCTTTGTTACTGAGTCCCGTTTGTTCTTTTTCTTTTTCAGGCTAAAAGGCTTTTGTTCCTTCAGCCGAGGGAAGGAAGCAATAACAACCAGAAATGGCCTTTGAATCCGATCCAAGCTGGTTGAGTTAGTGGGGATTCATCAAAGCGGCTGTATCATTGCATACTGAGCATCTGTCAGAGATGGAACTGGCAATTTACAGAAAGATATTATTTGTAATTTGCTACTTCACACTTCGTGTGTGGGAGGAAAAAAAAAATCTTGGGGAATTTGAATGCTGACCCCACTCTTTCCAAATTTAAAGATAAATGCTAGACATTTCAGTGGTTTTCTCTCCCCTGGATCACCCCCACTCCGCGGGCCCAGCAAATTGCACAAAGGGAAAATGGGAAGAATTAAACAATCCCTTCTCTGAGGTACTTATGGAAATCTAGTCAGTGAGGGAACGGGCAAGAATCTTTCAGGAAGAAACAAGCCTGCAGCATTTTTGAAGGAAGGAATTACGACTTTCTTTTATTTTTTATTTTTTTTTAGAAAACATATATGAGTGCCTACCTTACACAGAGACCCAGTTTGGTGTTGTGGTTAAGGTACTAGATTAAAACCAAAAGACTCTGAGTTCCACTCCCAACTTAGGCACGAAGCCAACTGGATGACCTCGGGCCAGTCACTTTCTCTCAGCCCTAGGAAGCAAGCAATGGCAAATCATTCCACAATTCCTGCCAAGAAAATAGCACAGACTAGTCCAGATAGCTGGACTAGTCTGTGTAAGATAGTAAGAGTCAACTCTGACCCAAAGTGATAAAAAACGTAAAATTAACATATTTGATTTTTTTTAAAAAACAAAAAGGTTCTGTTTTGTCCCATATTCCCCTACACTCAGTTTGAGCACAGAGTTTCCCCAAAGACAAGTTAGATTTTTAACAGAATAACAGAGTTGGAAGGGACCTTGGAGGTCTTCTAGTCCAACCCCCTACTCAACCCCCTTTTCTCTCCTTCTCCCACCAAAGTTGTATCCCATCCTCTTTGTGAAGAGATCCCGTTGCCTATTCCTGTATTAAATAATTTAAAAAGCCTATCAAGCTATGTGTATGGACTTCTGAGAGTCATTTTCAGGAACCTAGATCCAAAGTCTGTGGTATTTTGTGAACCCCAATCCTGGCCTTGAGCATCATCTTGATTTACATCCATTTCTTTAGTTCTCTCAAAAGTCCTGTTGGCATGAGATGAATGTTGGATTGTCCCTCATCAGTGAACGTGCGATGTGGTATAAATTGCGCCTGTCCGTACTCAAATCTACATGCACTCAAAAGTCAACATGTGCCCACAGCTCCTTAAAGTCATATACACTGGACCACAGGAAATTTCCTCTGAATTAAGATATAAGATACGGTAAGGTAAGGTAAGGTAAGGTAAGGTAAGGTAAGGTAAGGTAAGGTAAGGTAAGGTAAGATAAGATAAGATAAGATAAGATAAGATAAGATAAGATAAGATAAGATAAGATAAGATAAGATAAGATAAGATAAGATAAGATGATAACCTTTATTGTCATTTTTTTTACTGTGGACACAACAGCACACAGCAAAAATGAAATTTAGTTGCCCGCTCTCAAAGTGAAACACATACATGACACACACCTAAACATACTATGAACAACATATGTACAGACCCACATCCCTACATATACATAGCAAATAAATATGAAATACTGTCCATCTTGAATATATAATGGAAGGAGGAAGCTTGAGAGTTCACAAGGTTAATGCTGTATGGGATGAAACTATGGCTGAATCTGGATGTTCTGCTTCGGATACCACGAAGCCCCCTCCTCCCAGAAGGTAACAAGGAAAACAGGTCGTGAAGAAGATGTGTAGTGTCCCAGATAATCCTACGGACCCTGCTCAAACAGCGCTTCTGTGCTATGTCCTGGATGGGAGAGAGGGAACTGCCAATGATCTTTTCGGCCATTCTCACCACTCTCTGCACTGCCTTTCTTTCTGAAGCAGTGATGCCTCCAAACCAGACCGTGATGCTGTATAACAGGATGCTCTCGATTGTCCCCCTGTAGAAAGTGGTCAGGACACTTTCTTCTAAGCCTAAATCCTGGTTCTGATTTTTCTCCCTTCCTGTAAACCCTCAAGCTAGGTTGAGCTTCTTTATTTGAGTTCAGGTGTGATCAAATCCCTTTGGAGTCCATCCTGCAGTGTCTCCTCAGAACTTTCTTCCTTTGAATTCATGAAACATGATTCCTAGGCAAGTAGGCAGAAGACTGGGGCCTTCCTAAACAGATCAATGATTTAGCTCTCTTGCTGAATCTGACGATGATGAGGAAACATGGATAAGGATAAATCTTCCCACCTGTGGAGGATAAAATTTCCCGCAACACACTTGGTGTTAATTTTTTTTTATTAAGGATAGCTCTGTCTCTTCTTCATGGGAAAACGGATGCGTCCTTTCACAATTTCCATATTTCTTATGACAACAAGCAATATATTTAAGTTTCCTGACAAGGTTACGTAGATGTTAGACTCAGAGGAGAGGGAAGGAAAAACTAAAAGGCGAGGGAGAAATGAGGAGGCAGAGGAAGAGGACACAGCCACTGACAAAGGGTGAAATTATCTTTAATGGGTGAAAGACAGCTGTGACCCTTGTACGGACAAATGATGGAGAAAGGATGTTTTGACAGCTTGTGTGCTGTCCCTTCCGATACAATGAGACAGATGGAAGCACTTGATTTTACTCCCAGTTTGTGAAGGAGCATTGAACAGTCGCGGAACTATAACATTATATTCTCCAAATAATACTGAGGATGTTACTTAGTCAAACAATGAAACATTTGCAAACAAATAACCACACTCAGAAAGCATCAGGGACTCCCCAGAATCTTGAAAGCACTATGCCATCGTTTCATCATAAAAAAAAAAGTCAAGGTAGGGCTATCTTAAGTTTATTCCTTGTCCCCTTCTGGTTTCTCCAGGCTAAGTTGATGTTTTCCTACAAATCAAGTGATATCTATCTATCTATCTATCTATCTATCTATCTATCTATCTATCTATCTATCTATCTATCTATCTATCTATCTATCTATCTATCTATCCATCCATCCATCCATCCATCCATCCATCCATCCATCCATCCATCCATCCATCCATCCATCCATCCATCCATCCATCCATCCATCCATCTATCTATCTATCTATCTATCTATCTATCTATCTATCTATCTATCTATCTATCTATCTATCTATCTATCTATCTATCTAGTGTATCTATCCTTTTCTTTCAATGGGAGAGATGCCTATCTATCTATCTATCTATCTATCTATCTATCTATCTATCTATCTATCTATCTATCTATCTATCTATCTATCTATCTACTCTCTGTCTGTCTGTCTGTCTGTCTGTCTGTCTGTCTGTCTGTCTGTCTGTCTGTCTGTCTGTCTGTCTATCTATCTATCTATCTATCTATCTATCTATCTATCTATCTATCTATCTATCTATCTATCTATCTATCTATCTATCTATCTATCTATCTATCTATCTAGATGTAGATAGATATAGATATAGATATAGATATAGATATAGACAGGGCTTTTTTTGTCATAGAACGCCCAGAACGGAGTTCTGGCACCTTTTTGGGATGGAACCTTGTAGGATATGCAAGGCGGGTTGTATGATGTGTGTGAGTTCTGGCATCTTTTTTTTTTTAAACAAAAAAAGCACTGGATATAGATATATAGATATAGATTATGTCTTAGATGAGAAGCTAAACATCTCCCTCAGAGAAAAAAACAGTCCAGTTGCCTTTTTAAAAAGCACCTGTGAGACATTAAGTCAAGAGTTTTTATCTAATTTAAGAGAGATTAACTTGATTATAACAAATCAAACAAATCGGTCTAATATATTAAAGCTTTATGTTGAGAGAAACCTAAATTATGGGTGTTACTATATTATTTTATATTTTATTGTTGATCTAGTTTTCCTTTCTTATTCTACTTTGTTGTGCACTATCCAGAGCCTCAATTGATGGGAAGTTGTAGTTGCCTACCCAAATTAGCATAAATGAAATCTAAAATGGATTCACAAAATCTCCATCTTTTTTTAAAAAAAATCTCTCCTTACCTTCCTCTCTAGCAAATGAGTTAAACATAGAGTTACGAGAACTTTTTTTGGCCATCGATAGTCTTATCAAGAGCTTTGTTATCTTGTTCTTGGACGGAGAATAGGAGGAATATGTGATTTTGCGGGGAGGAAAAATAGAGTTTACTCATTCAATTTTTATTCCCTTGAATTTATTCCCCTCACTCACACAAACTCTCCCCCAACAAGTCCGATAATTCTGCCTCCTGTTTCAACTGGAATTTTGAGCTTTTAGCTTTCGGGAGGCGCCTTTTAGCTTATTCGGCATTTCAGTTTTGCGATGTTTTGTTGCGTTACTGTTTTTCTCCTTTCAGGTAAATCTCCCTGGGAGAGCTCAGCCTTAAAGGTGGCCTAGAAATCTTTTAATTAATCCAGCCAACCAAGAAATGTAAACGTCATAAATAAATGTAATGAATAATAAATAAATCAAAATAAAAGCATGCTGGCTGTAGCTAGGAAGCAATCACGGAATGTAATGGAGCCCAGTCTCTTTTTTCACCTCTTTTGCAATCAAAACCAACCTTTGGAAGAATGACAGCCTCTATCACAGGAAGGGAATGTGCCACAGTGCAGCGTTATTTGTGCGAAGAAGAAGAAGAAGAAGAAGAAGAAGAAGAAGAAGAAGAAGAAGAAGAAGAAGAAGAAGAAGAAGAAGAAGAAGAAGAAGAAGAACAACAACAACAACAACAACAACAACAACAACAACAACAACAACAACAGCGGGCAAGAACGGAGAAAGGGGAGGGGAAAGGGCCCTGTTATCTTCTTAAGTGTCCTTGTGACTTACAGAGAGGGTATCTGGAGAAGGAGTCCCAGAAATGCTTTTTCAAGAGGAAACTGGACTTCCTTTGTTTTTCCTTGAATACATTTTAGCTTCTCAACCGAGAAGCTTCTTCATTTCTGACTGAATGGCAGGGAATGGAAGGATTTATCTTCCTTGCAGTTATCCTTCCATTCTCCACCCTTCAGTCGGCACTGGAGAAGCGTCTTGGATGAGAAACAAAATGTCTTCAAGGAAAAACAAAGAAAGTCCAGTTGTCTCTTGGGGACAACCACAACCTGGATGACTGAGAATCTCCATAGACATGGGGAAGAAGGAATGTGTGTTTGGTCCAGAAATGAAAAGAAGACTAGAATTATTTTTATTGAGGCTGTCTCTAATAACAGATCTTACAGATCTTGATCACCCCTCCCTCCCTTTGATTCCAGTTTCTGCATGAATTGCTTCTAAATATTATCTAATTTCTCAGGGCTTAAAAAAAATATTTCAACCCCCTTGGCCTAGATAGCAATTCTAACATATTTTCATCAAGGCCGCATTCTATACTCCCAACACCAGCTTCCCTAATGCAACCGACGTCTGCAACATACTTGTCGTGTTGGCCTTTGTGTCTCCAGGTTCCTGCTGCTTTCAACACAATGACAAAGGTAGTATGGGCACATGGTGTCACAAGCCCTTCCCCCTTTGAGTGTGAGGTTTTGTTGCACCAAAGAGGGAAAAGGGTCCAGAGCTTTTATCTAACCTCCATTCACACACACAAACCCACAAACCCACATAAACCCCAGATAGCATTAGATGTTTGATATTAAACAGGAATGCATTTTCCTATAGTCAGGAAGATGGTTTAGAGATCTGCTGAATTGTTTAGTTTGGTGTCCAGATGTGGACAATGGTCCGATCCTTCTTAAATCTATATGGGTAGTCCTCTACTTCATTTAGTGACCGTTTGAAGTTACAACAGAACTGAAAAAAATGACTTATGGCCCTTTTTCACACTTATGACTGTTGCAGCATCCCTGTGGTCACGGGATCAAAATTCAGACTCTTGGCAACTGACTCAAAAGGTCGTAAAATGAGACAAAGCTCACTTTACAAATGGCTCACTTAGCAACAGAAATTTTGCATCAGTTGTGATTGTATGTTGAGGATTATCTGTGCTCTCTTTTTTTTCTCACAATTTTTTCCTCTTTAAACCAGACATGAATGGAATAGATAGCCCTAAACCAGGGGTTGGCAGCCTTGGCTCTTTTATGACTCGTGGACTTCAACTCCCAGAATTCCTGAGCCAGCATGGCTCAGCTTGGAAACCTCTCCCTTTCCTCTCAGCATGGTTGGTTCAGGAATTCTGGGAGCTGAAGTCCACGAGTCATAAAAGAGCCAAGATTGCCTACCCCTGCCCTAAACCCTTTTATAATATCGAACACTGGATCAAACACCCCACCAATAAAAATTTTCTGCAGAAAGCCCCCCCCAAAACTGAGCTCATTTTTTTCTCATCCACAGTCGCAGAATTTTACCTTCTGCAAATGGAAGGAGAATGATGGGAATAAAACTGTTATAAATGATTAATTTGCATATACCCCATAGAGTAAATGGAATAAATGGAAAGCAATTATGAATAAATAAAATAATATATATAATCTCGGAAAGTATTACACTGGTACACATTGGAAAGCCTAATTAATGCAAGGAGCAAATTATTATTCAACCGTGATTGAGTTAAATAAATCATGGGATTGAAGAAAAATAGGATGTGCAAAAAAACCCCGACTCTTTTGAGGAGTTGGCAGCTGCAGGATACAAAAAGGAAAAAAAAGAAGAAAAAAGAAGAAAAAAAGAACCTGAAATGGAGTTTAAATAAAAAGCAGCAGCTATGAAGAGCTGTCATCATTCAAAACATTTCACTTGCAATTAAACGCAATAAAAACATTTGCAAAGCAGACTTGACATTTTATAGGGTTTGCTCCATGCCTTTCCACGTGGCACATTATGAAATGGACACACACTTTTTGTTGTTTTGTTTTAACAGTGCACGTATCATGGTTCCAACAGATGAAACTCTTCAAAAGAACTTCGAGGCATTGTTTACCTTAAAGAATCTTTTATTCGAGAAGCGTAATATCGGCACTTACATAGTTGAAGCCAAAAACTGAATTCCCCTCCCTGGGTACATAGTATCAAAGCACAATTCCCTCCTCCAATTAACAGTCATAAATCACATTCCCCAATTAGCTTGAAGCACGGGCTTCCTCTCCAGCTTTCCAGCCCGCCAATTCTTTATCAGCTCTGGGCTCAATAACCTTGATTCTCATGCTATGTTTAGTGTTGTTATATCTAGCTGGACTCTCATTCGCATCCCCACCTCCCAGCATCATCTAACTTAAGACATGGCTATTCCAACAAGCAGAACTGGCCTAGGGGGAATTTTTAGTGGGGTTTTAATGAATAATTTTACATTGATACAGGCCACATCAAATATTTCATTTTAATTAGGTTTTAAAGTGGGTATTTTTATTTCTGTATTTGTTTTACCAGGCTGTCAGCCGCCCTGAGTCCGTAGGGAGAAGGGCGGGATAAAAATCCAAACAAAGAAATAAATAAAATAAATAAATAACTCTAAAAGCAAAAGGGAAAAGATGGCTACATTTCCATCTGTTGTCAACGCAAAAACATCCGATGTTAGCAGCATTGACAGCACATGCGAAATGGATCTACGACTGTGGCAGAGAAAGCATAGATAGTACCAATAGGAATAGCAACTTGGGCACCATCCCAAAACACCTGGAGCCCCTCTTGAAAATCATCAGCATTGACAAAAATCAGCATCGGTCAATTGCAAAATGCAGCTTTACTTGGAACAGCTTACATCCTGCAACAATACCTTGAATATTGTGAACAACAGCTGCCTGTCCCTGGTCTTTGGGAAGGATTCAATAGGTGAATAAAGATGCCAAAATCCAATCTAAACATCTGGCTGACTCTGCAGCCAACAATAATAATTCAAGCACAAATCTGACAGCTTCTTCCACTCTGGGTTAACACAGAGAGACAAGAGGAGGCAAGATCAAGTTTTCAAGGAAGACTTTAATATTCTTTGAGAAAATTGCAAGTAAAAAGCCGGAGTGCCTCACGCCACAAAATAGATTAGTGTGTTACAAGCTGAAAGGCTGTGTATCAGGAGACCGGCTTCATTGAACATAGCCTTCGGCACAATCCACCGTGGATCTTAGTTACCATTTCAAACCCCTTGCTTTAATTTGTGTTGCGAAGGCTGCAAACATTTTCTTTCCATTACGGAGAGAGGAGAGATGTGACTTTAATAATCATTGGCAAACCTTACCTGAGCACCAGGAAATTGCGGTTGTGAGTATTACCAACTGTAAGAATCAAGTCACGTGGCACCTTGGTTTGCCTGGCGTCCTAGGAACCTTGGCACATTTAAAACTAGTTCCTGCAGGAGCTGAGAACACAACCTGCTGACAACAGCAGCCAGACACTATGGCCTGATCTTTCCTTGGAACGCTTCCCTTTGAAAAGACTAATACCACCATTCAGCTCAAATCCCACTTCTGAGCAAAATTCACAAGTTCTCCGCTCTTCCAGAAGTTTGTCGACGTTTGAAACAAAATTTCCACGCCAAAGTGTATTTGATTTGGGGGAGGGGTGGATGTTTAATGCATGAAATCTCTCTCTTCATCTTCGGTGCTTTGAACTGAAATTTTGAAGGCAGTTCTCCAGCTCTGCTTAGCTTTGTCTCCGGGGGTGCCCTTTTCTCTTTTTAGTTTGGTTCTCCCAAAAAGGCAGTTTCGTTACTTTTAATCATTGTATTAAGTGCCCTTTAATTAGGAAAAATTAATCGTGTTTGATCTACTATCACACATTTAGCCAGAAATGTCCACAAAATAAGTTATGTAAATGAAACAAGAGTGGTTATGAAGCCTACTCTTTCATAGAATGTTCAAATTGCTACATCCATGCAGAACAATGATACTGGTTATTTTGCATATCTATCTATCTATCTATCTATCTATCTATCTATCTATCTATCTATCTATCTATCTATCTATCTATCTATCTATCTATCTATTTATCTATCTATCATTGTCTCTCTCTCTTTCTCTCTGACAGTCAGTCTGTCTGTATGTGTAACATTTATCTATCTATCTATCTATCTATCTATCTATCTATCTATCTATCTATCTATCTATCTATCTATCTATCTATCTATCTATCTATCTATCTATCATCTCACTCTCTCTCATCCTATCATCTATCTATCCATATTTTTCCATCATCTCTAGACCTATCTGTCATCCATCCATCCATCCATCTCATAATATACTGTATATCTATTTCATGCATGTGAAAAATAAGGTTTTTGGGCATCTTACACAATGGACTATTTACTACTATTATCACAACCCCTTTGGATAAATCCTCAAAACTGAGAAAGAGGGGGAGAAATGCAGATGGTCCCCAATCCATTGGTTTTCTAACCCAAATGAGGGACAGAACTGAGTCCTCAGACCCCAGAGCTACTGCCTCTGAGAACCCACGAGAAACTGGCAACATCTTTAAGTGAAAAATATCTGTACAACAGCGCTGATTAATAATAAAGCAAAGGAAATAAAATTAAGATGGATTGATCACTAGATCCAATGTTTCCACCAATACCAAGTCTAGATCACTCCAAGGACTCTGTTTATTTTTATGGTGATTGACATAATTTGCTGAAACTCAGTGCCAAAGTAACCCCCAAGTAGTGTGACTATTCTGATGCCATCCATCCTTACTAAAGAAGATAGACCTCTAGGAGAAGACCTTTAGAAGAACTGTCTAAAGAGCCAGGGATCTCTTGACTATCACTAATGGGAAGTAAGGGCAATGTCAAAGGAGCTTTGAAAATTCACTTGAATCGGAGAGTGTTGTTTCATATTTTTGCCGGTTGAGAGCATCTGCAAAAAAAAACCAGGGTTAGGTCGCAAGCATCCTTACCGTCTTATGCACCAACGTGCCCCCACTCACACATACACAGGTAAAAGAATCAAAGAGAGCAAACAAAGGTGAGGTTTAAAATAGAGGGAGATGAGAAAAAAAAATGCCTCTTGACCTGCCTTTACAGATAGAATTTCCTCTGTGGAGTATCCTCTAATCAAACAGTGATAACTTTTAATGCCTTTCCCCTCCCCCTCCCCCCCTCACAACTGCTGTCAACCCCCAATTTGTTCTACCTTTCCTTTCCTTATTAAAACATCCTAGTTAATCCCAGCAGTTATCCTTCCGACGCTGGCTGCTAATTTAATTCCCTGTCCAGCGTCCAAGTCTTTTGTCTGCTTCGCAGTCAGTCGTCCGTGTGGCCTTTAACTCCCCACCACACATCTTTCCTTCTGTTACATTTTCTCTTTCTCTCCCACCATTGAAGTCTCTTTTACACCTTTTCAAAACAAGATTCCGCTCATCCAACTTACAGTTGGTTGCCAGGTCCTTTGAGAATTCTCGCTATTTTTCCCCCCCGTGGTTTTTTCTCTTCAACCCTGGCCTCTTTCAGGTTTAATTCTAACTCCCCACCCCATCATATGCACTTCGTGAGAGTTTCATTTCATTTCATTTTGTCCGCTTTCTTCATCAGCACGTAATTCATTAGTAGCAATCCATTCTCTCGCCTTGCTAACACTTTACCGTTGGTTGAACTGCTATGATTTTTTTCCCCCCTCCATGTAGGGATAATCCTATCTCCTGATTGACCTTGAAGGCAATTAAATTGCCCTCTTGCTGATATATTTATTCAGGGCCAACAGGAAGTAGCCATCTAGAATGGAGATTACTATTATAGTTTTAGGGAAAGCGTACACACTGCCTAAAGAGATTCTCAGTGACTATGAACTGGTGAAAGTAGTTGTAACTAATTTGTGTCCTATTTTTTTGTGACTTCATGGACCATAGCATGCCAGGCTCCCCTGTCCTCCTCTGTCTCCCAGAGTTTGCCCAAATTTATGTTCATTGCATCAATTACACTATCTAACCATCTTGAGCCATGGTGGTGCAGTGGTTAGAACACAGTATTGCGGGCTAATTCAGCTCACTGCCAGGAGTTCGATCCTGACTAGCTCAAGGCTGACTCAATCTTCCATCCTTCCGAGGTCGGTAAAAATGAACTCTGACAGCAAAAGCCCAGTAGGATGATAAAACTATTCTATTTCAGCATAAAAATTAAGGGGGAAAAAGCAATATTTATTTTGGATTTGTTTTATATACATAGTACCAATCTTTTAAAAATAATTTCCAAAATACAACAATATATCCCCACTCGCTGGCATGATGATACAGCTGGCAACTCCTGGCAGAAATGCTAAAAAAAATGTGCAGCTTCTTCTACTTACCCAAAAGTTACTCATCTCTGCCTTGATGCCAACTGTCCAAATCAGACAACAACAGAGAATCGAGAAACCAAGAATGGAAACAGTATTCTATCCCCCAAGTTGGTTGCAATCCTGCAAAGAGTTAAGCTGCTTGCATTGAAGACAAGGGGATATTGCCGCTCTTAATTGTCTGCAGGACTGCAGACTTCAGCTGCATCTTGCATTTGAATTTAAGCTGCAACAGTGGCCATCACAGTTTTAGTCCTTTCCTAAGTCCTGCCAGTTTCAATGAGTTGTTGCCAACTGTGATACAGTACATAAGATATAATTCCTCATCAGCTGCTTTTATGTTTTTTCCATAACTATTTTGCCCAGATAAAGAAAGGTACACTGATCTTAAAAATAACTATAATGAGCTTTTATTAAGCATTAAGTGCACCTGCTGCCTGCCGTTATTATTATTTTTTATGCTTTATCTGTAATCCTTCATTATTTCCAAACACAAGAAAAACAATGCATTAGGAACTGTCACAGCAAATGAGCTAGTCTTCCCATGAGATATATTATTACCTTACCAGCCATATTCTCAACCTACCCATGGAGAACATTTCTTTTTTCTTTTTTGTGTATGTACCGGATTTATTTATTTAGCGTATGGTGACGTTACATAAGCCAGGAGATGACAAAGCTAATACAGAGTTCTAGTTTGGCTGCTTAAGACTGCTAGTCCGTTGGGTTCACACTTGCGTGCTTTCCAAGGTGCGCCACCGGGGACGACCTACTTCTGCACTAGAAAGAAACATGGATGGCATCTTGCAGCATCACCCAGAGTTTTTCTCCCTCCACCGAAGCTGCCTCGCAAATGGGCGTTGCATGTGGGAAAGTCCAGGATCCCGACCATCTGTACAATGACTGGCTTTAAGCCACCGAGCCTCTATATGTATTGGAAATTATGTGAGAGAGAACATGTTAACTCTAGGTGACCTCATTTGGCTTCCTCAATCTGAGGGTTCTCCATATGTATATGGATTTCAGCTCCCACTTCTCCTAGTCCACAAGCCCATTGATGAAAATTCTGCAAGTTGAAGTTCACACATCTGGTGGAGCACATGGAAAATGGTTGGTTTAAGTGCTACTATTCCACAGTTTTTAAATCTAAGATGCAAAAATGACCACATTGGACAGAGGTGTGGTTTCTTAAGACAAGCCCCAAAACTTTGGATCATGTTAGTTCCCACAACTAACCCAACCCATTCCACCATGGTGACATGCCTAGTGGACCTTCTTTCTTGCATCTCAACGTTGCTCCTATTGAGATGTTGCTGGAGGTGGTGCTGGTGGTTTTCGGTTGCTCAGGTCTGGGAAAGGTAACCCAAGACTGGAAATCTGGAGAAGAAAATTCAGGACAAATCTGGAATCATCAGATCCTGGGCTTTTTCTGGCTGTGTAGATTTTGCTAGAGAAAGGTACATCTGAGGGCTATATGAGGCCAAAGGAAACATTCTTTTGCACCCTATAAACAGGAGAGACAATTTGTCCATTTATTCAGTATTCTCTACTCTGACTTGGAGCAGTTCTCGAACCATTTTAGCAAAGATGGGTCTACTCATCTCCTGTTCTGTGACGCATGCACTTGGACTGAACCTTTTAAAGTTTTCTGCATGCAAAGCAGGTACTAAAACAAAGAATCAACAATAAAAAGACCAGCAGGGAATGATATAAAGATAAAAGTTATAAGCACTGTCTGAAGGAGGTTAAAAGAAAAAGTAACCAGCCCCTTGATCATGGTTACACAGCTGAGCAAGGATTTTTCTGTCAGCCTACTCTGATTGTTTATTCTCTAGAGCGCACTGATTCTCAAGACTTTCCACTGGGATCCTACAAACAAATGTTTAAATTTCATCTTTAATCAAGGTTCCCATTAAAAGCAATTCACTAGCAACTCTGCAAGGCTCCAAAAAATAATTCGGCAGGTAGGGATACTAGATAGTAGCAAAGAGTTAAGAGTTTCCTGTGTTTTTGTTAATATCTTGTGGCCACCAAGAATTTTGTAGCCTACAAATGAAATGTTCATCATCTACGTTTTCACATTGGGCTCATCCTAACGAAATATGAGCAGGGTCATGTCAATCTTTTTCTAGCTGGGAAATTACTTGGCTGCTTTTTTTTTGAATTAAATATTTAAAATCAGGATTTATCTCTATCACCTTAAGAGCCCAGTCATTTGTCATCTGCATCAGACTTCATTTGGACTGCTTTCATTTAAAAAAACCCATTATGCTTCAAACATCAATATGTAATATGGCCCTGAATGAGAGCCTGAGATACGAGTCTTTGCCTTCGGATCTAATTGGATTCCATTATCCCTGATCCTTGGCCATACTGACTGGAGGTTTTGGGAGCTGGGCTCTAATAGAAACCAGAAACTCAGAACTTCCTGACCCTTCATATAGATGAGCGCAAGACAACAAAGAGATGGATAAGGTCACAAATCTTATTTTTAGTCTATTTAAGTCAGATCTGTTTACACCAGCCCTCTCCACTCTGGTACTCCAGAGTGTTTAGTACTCCAAGTAGCATCCTTCTTGATCCCAAAGGTGCTTTTTCAAAAGGCAACTGAAGATGTTTTGCTTCTCATCCAAGAAGTTTCTTCAGCTCTGAAGAAGTTCTAAAGAAGTTCTGAAGAAGGGAGCTGAAGAAGCTTCTTAGATGAGTAGTGAAAACTTTTCAAGGAAAAAACCAAGAAAGCCCTGTTACCTTTTGGAAAAGTACCCTTTGGGCTTCCAGATTCATCAAGGCCATCCTGGCTGTAGAATTCTGGGATTTGAAGTCCTCTTACTTGCAAACTGCCAAGGGTGGGAAACATTGGTGTAGCCTGTGGTCTCACTAATCATTCTCTTGGATTTGATTTTGTTGTCCCAACAATCTTCATAGGACCCCCCCTTCATTCTGTTTACTCTCTCTCCTTTAAGAGCTGTTTGTGCATAATAGATACAGATGATCATAATAATACATACGATTGTCATCCATCTCTCTGATGCCATAAAAATCACAGTCCCACAGCCAGACATCCCAGTGATGGATTATGACTTGTCTAATGCTACAGTTATGAAAGAGTTCAGAAGGTTTTGTTTTTTTTAAGGATTAATGGAGATTAAAATAGTCGTATAACAAAAGGACACACAGTTTGTTGTGCAAATAAACCTCCACCTCTGTGTCGGTGAGCTTTTTCGTTTTGGAGGTGATGGGAAAAATCCATACTGTCTCAAAGGAGTCCCTGGTTGGAACCATATTGGACAATTCGGCACCTCAAGCATCATTCCTGGTTAAATTGCTTTTAAAAACGGGCAAAGGGATTCTCCATTTCCACGATCTCATAAATGAAGGCTCTAACAGAACAGCTTAAAGGCTATTGCTATCCATTCATTCTTGCTAATATTTAGCAGGTAAAACAGTAATTTCAAGAGGAGTGAAGAGGTTGGGGAAAGCAACCCTGCTAAGACTTTCAGGAAGGATCCCTGTAAATCTACTTTTTAAAATTTGGCTGCTGTCCACATGCGATGCACAAGAGTCAAAAGCATCTGGCAATTTGTCTTTATGTTTTAAGAGGGAGGGAGAGAGAGGGAGGGAGGAAGGAGGAAAGGAGGAGAAAGGGAGAGGGGGGCAGAGAAGAGGAGGAGGAGCTGGAAGGAAGGAAGGAAGGAAGGAAGGAAGGAAGGAAGGAAGGAAGAAAGAAAGAAAGAAAGAAAGAAAGAAAGAAAGAAAGAAAGAAAGAAAGAAAGAAAGAAAGAAAGAAAAGCAAAATTAATCCTGATCTCCACTACTGGTGTGACAAACAGGTTTTATCTTCATTAAGAAATACAGTCTGGGGGAGGGAAAAAAATAACCCTTGAATCCATTTATGTTTTCAATTTGCTTTGAACTGTTTTTGAACGACTGGGGTCAGGACCTAATTTCTGAAGCAATCTTCTCAGTATTTTATTGTTCACCAGTGACTTGTACATGATTAAAGAATCTGCCAGGAAAATTCATGTCCCCCACCCCAATTCTCTCTAATGATATTATTCTTTTTCAAGTACACACTCCCTCCCCCCCCAATCCTGTATCTCATGTATTGGGTTTGTCAGTATCGGTAAGCTGAATGCAATTTGAGGACCAAGAATATGGATTCTTTCTACTTGAAAAAAAATAGTTTTGATTCTCCACCTTCTTTTATTACCGTGTATATTTCACCATCATCCAAATATATTAAGACAGACCGATATTGGCAATCAAATATTTGTATCTGAGTTTTAGAGGACCGCGTTGTCCATTTCGGTGTGAAACGGCTGTATTTGTTCTTACAGTTTCATTTGTTATCATTTTGTGACAAATGGGACTTGCAAGGAAGGGGCTTCTGTAGATTTTGCATCACTCAATTCTTTGCTCTCTCTCTCTCTCTCTCTCTCTCTCTCTCTCTCTCTCTCTCTCTCTCTCTCTCTCTCTCTCTCTCTCTCTCTCTCTCTCTCTCTCTCTCTCTCTCTCTCTCTCCCTCTCCCTCTCTCTCTGTCTCTCTCCTCTGCTTGCCTCCTCTTTCCTTCCAGTATTCAGTGGCCACTTTATATGCTCAGTTCTTATGGGTACTTCTGTTGCTCTCCAGAGCTCAATCCCAGGATCCATTGCTGAAGATAAATCTTTACTACTATGGACTCTGTGGTGCTCTCATACACACTGGCACTGAAGATATTACCTAGCTGA
>NW_015388818.1:165147-167303 GCF_001527695.2 Protobothrops mucrosquamatus
TCTCTCTCTGTCTCTCTCCTCTGCTTGCCTCCTCTTTCCTTCCAGTATTCAGTGGCCACTTTATATGCTCAGTTCTTATGGGTACTTCTGTTGCTCTCCAGAGCTCAATCCCAGGATCCATTGCTGAAGATAAATCTTTACTACTATGGACTCTGTGGTGCTCTCATACACACTGGCACTGAAGATATTACCTAGCTGAGTAATAAAACATCTGCAATTAAACAGCGAGTTCAGAGAACACCAAGGATCCCACAGTCTTCTTCCTCCTACTTGCAAACCCCACTCCCTTCTAGTACTGATGATGTTACCTTGTTGAGTAATGAAACATCTGCAAGAAAGTAGCCAGGCTCAGAGAGCACTAAGGACCCCACAGTCTTTCTCCTCCTCCTCCTCCTCCTCCTCCTCCTCCTCCTCCTCCTCCGTGCAAACCCCACTCCCTTCTAGCACTGATGATGTTATCTAGTTGGGTAATGAAACATCTGCAAGAAAATAGCCAAGCTCAGAGAGCACCAAGGACTCCACAGTTGAACCTTGAGCTACAATTATCCTCTTCTCTTGGTATCTTTACCATTATCCCACACCAGATCTTGGGTTAAATGGGAAGGAATGGCCCAACTGGGGAGTTTCCAATGGCTGAGGGTCAACATTTTCATCACCACAAAACCTCAGTTGCAACGTGTGCTCATTGTTTCATTGGAATATGCCCAGGAAATATAGTAGAAACTATCCTTGACTTATGTTCACAATGGGGCCCAAAATTTCTGTTGCTAAGCGAGACAGTTGTTAAGTGACTTTTGCCCCATTTTACGACCTTTCTTGCCATGGCGGTTCAGTGAATTACTGCAGTGATTAAGTTAGTTACATGGTTGTTAAGTGAAGCTGTCTTCCCTATTGACTTTGCTTGTCAGAAGGCCATCCCGGGACACTGCAGCCGTCATAAATATGAGTTAGTTGTCAAGTGTCTGAACTTTGATCACGTGACCATCTGGATGCTGTGACAGTCATAAGTGTGAAAAGCGGTTGTAAGTCACTTTTTTCAGTGCTGTTGTAACTTCGAATGATTGATGGGAAGTCAAGGACTACCTGTATATAAACACATAATAGAATCTGATCCCTGATTTGACTATGAATTCGGGATATGTTTGTTTCATTTTCCTTGTAGTCAGTCTCCCGTCTGATTTTGCAATGCTTCAAATTCAGATGAGCTCCTTGTGATAGGATACACGTTGCACTGAGGATACCTAACGAGAGGCAACCGGTAATTAGATTTCTGGTGCTTCGGCAAGAACAGGGTAGGGAGGCCGGTGCAACTATGAGATTATTGCTTGCCCTTCTTTTCTCTCTGCTTCTGACTCACTGCTCCCCCTCCTCACCTTGAAACCTCTCCTTGTGCAGCCCAAGTGACCTCAATTACTGCTTTCATTTCTCGTTTTTTCCACTCCGTTCCTCCCTCCTGCTCAGCCAAAAGCTCTTTTTTTCCAATTTACATGATGACTAAGAATAAACTCCAACCGCTTTGATGCCTAGATCGTAAAACCACGGCTTGCTTTTTCGCATCCTCCTTAAGGCTTCTTTCGGTTGTCTCAAGAGTGCCCAAGGCTGCTAGTGTAAATGCGTCAACTTTGAGCTCCTGGGGAGACATTGAAGAGAAGAGGTGTCATTTCAAAGCATCTGGTTTTCCAAATCCTAGAGATCAGAATATTCTGAGATTGAGAACGTGCTCCAATTTAATCAAAAGGGCTGCGGTCAAACGAACTAAGATCTACTCATACGGCGGACCTCAAGCTTTTAGCCAAGTGTACAGGTGATCTTGCCGTTCCCTGGGTGCACGGTGACACATTTCACATTTAGTGAAATACAAAATAAGAATAGGGCATCTTATCTTAGAGCAAACTGCTCCTGTGCACCAGACATGGGACACAGCACTGATGAAGTTATTTAGTTGGGTAATGAAACGTCTGCGAGAAAACCACCCAGCTCAGAGAGCACCTAGGACTCCAAAGTTCAACTCTGAACTACAACTATTCTCTTCTATTGGTACCACATGAGACACAGTTACTACAGAGATATCATCCCGTACAAGGCGTTGGTTTAGATCTAATACAGGAAAGTCTAAAGTCATATCTAGAGCAGCACTAAAGGATGGTCCTCTTTGA
>NW_015388818.1:169842-174541 GCF_001527695.2 Protobothrops mucrosquamatus
GACACTAAGGTTACAGAGCAAAATCCCATTGGAAGAAGAGCTGACAGGTGTAGTTCACAAGGCCAATAAGTAAAGATCACATAAGTATTGTGTATGTGTCTTTGTAATATATAAATAACTACAAATCAATATAAATAACTGCATAGTTACTGGTAATATGGTGAACAGATAGATAACATTTCTCAATAGATGGATGATTATACTGCCTTACTGACATGGGCTGTAAAATGGACTGGTTTCCTATGGATTCCAGCAATTCCTTCTGTATCCACAGAACTTTCATACAGGTGTATGCGTAGAACAAATGGGTAGAAAAGCAATGCCCTGAACCACACACAAACCATTACATATCTGCAACGATAAGCACTCAGCCCAACCTGACAGCACATAATTACTTCTGTCTGCTGAAAAGTCAGAAAGGATTGCTATGTTTTACAATGTGGTCCTCTACTACATTTGACCAAAGGTCCATCTCTCCAAGCACAGTCTAATTCAACAGTCAACAACTTTGGGCATCTCAAGTCAATGCGTTTTCCCAGCGATGCTACCTGTCAATCTCTAACTGGAGACATCAGGTGCTGAAACTGGGACTTGATATATGAGAAACATTTAATCTACACCCGATTGCTCCAAAATGCACTGAATCCCCTGGGCGGTCAAAAAAGCAATATTCACCACCCACCGCAAAAATGGAATGAAGTCGCCTGTTGACTCAAGCACAATGGCTTTCTATGTTTGTGTCACCATGAAGTTCATAAAATGTCATTCCCAGCCACCTGCAAAAGATTCTAATTTATATTAACAATTTGACACCAGCCTATTTTAACCGGAGATGGATTAGATCAGGGCAAAATGTTGGGAGCTTTCCAGCTGACAGTGACATTAACAATAAATGAGAAATCATAGCCTTGTGCTGGATTACATTTTTTCCCCCCATCTCATCTCTTGTAGTGACTTAGTACAGAGGCTAATCTGAATGTAGCCTTAGGCATCAATGCCACGCATAGAAAATTACCTAACTTGGAGCTGCAATTATAGTTCCTCCATAAAATCCTTTTTTTTAAAACTGATTCTGAAGGGCCACCACCATCCAACTGATAATGCAATTTGGCCACCTGGTGGCATCTTGCAGGAATCGGTTTAATGGAGTTGCCCTCTCCCAAACTTCTAGGTCTGTAGAAAAGTAAAAAAGTAAAGGAGGCCCTGCAGATTTTACTCAGCTAGTCATTGCTGACTCTAGGTGTGTGTGTGTGTGTTTGTGTGTGTGCTCTCTTGGTTTCAAGGCCATTGAGCCATCTCTGTTTGAAGACATTCCTGTGGTTATGTGGCCATCATGATGTTGCGGAGCACTGTTACCTTCCCACTAAAGTGATACCTATTTATCTACATGCGTTTGCAGGGTTTCGAACTAGAGGTTGGCAAAAGCTGGGATGAGGATGGGAGCTCACCCCGTTGCGTGGCTCTTGGGTCTTGAACGGGGGCTCCTGGCTTTCCAACCAAGAAGCCCAGTGTCTTAACTGCTGAGCCACCGCATCGCCCCTAGAAAGCAAGAATATATTTATTAACCTTGCGTAAATTTCACGGAAACATTATTCGTAAGAGAGATTTGACAATGAAGTATTAATACCACTTTACAAGGCCTTCGTAAGGCCACACTTGGAATACTGCATCCAGTTTTGGTCACCACGATGTAAAAAAGATCTTGAGACTCTAGAAAGAGTGCAGAGAAGAGCAACAAAGAAGATTAGAGGATTGGAGGCTAAAACATATAAGGAACGATTGATGGAATTGGGTATGTTTAGTTTAATGAAGAGAAGGACGAGGGGGGACAGGATAGCAGCACTCCAATATTTCAGGGGCTGCCACAAAGAAGAGGGAGTCAAGCTATTCTCTAAAGCGCTTGAAGGCAGGACAAGAAGCAACAGATAGAAACCAATCAAGGAGAGAAGCAACCTGGAACTAAGGAGAAACTTCCTGACAGTTAGAACAAAATAACCAGTGGAACAACCTGCCTCCAGAAGCTGTGAATGCTCCAACACTGGAAGTTTTTATGAAGAGACTGGACAGCCATTTGTCTGAAATGGTATAAGGTTTCCTGCCTGAGCAGGGGGTGGGACTAAATGACCTCCAAGGTCCCTTCCAACTTTATTATTATTATAAACAAAAGCCATGCAGAATAGCATTTCAAAGAGCCAACATGTACCAGCAAAAGGTGGCATGGGTAGCAAATTCCATAAACGGCAGCCAAAATAACACAAGGAATTCCCGGCTCATTGTGGCCCAGAATAACCACACAGGAGCTCTTAAATTCAAACGGTCATGCCTCTGAATCAGAGCAAGCAAGATGAGAGTAGCATTATCAGGATTTTCTTGACCACTTCAACACATTTCCGAATTCTGCCTGATGGAATGTTAGCAAGAGCAGAATTCTAGATTATGTGATCTTTCCTTCTTGAGTTCAACCTTTCTGCGGGACAAAGTCTCAACTTTTACTTAGATATAAAGAAGGACAAATTCCCTTTGAGAAGGTTTTGAACAGGACCATTGGGGAGTTGAGGAAGAAACAAAAGTAAAGAACTCTTTCAGGATCAAAAATCTTGTTGCATCACTGGCTTAAACATTGACAATCCAGAAAGCGTTTTGGGGGGAGCTAACGTGTCTTAGTAATTGGATCCTACTTGATTCCAACTTGGATGACATTTGCAAATCTGTCCTGCGGATAGTGGTATTTCTTTTTTTTCCCCACAGAATTAAAATTAAAAGCACATTTCCTTCTGGAGTTCCGTGCCTTCCCCCAGGGTTGCTGGAGGTGAAGCAATAAATGGCAATTGCAATTCAAACTCAGTGCCTACGGCCAGTCATGTTATTTTTTTTGTAACACAGGCAGAAAAATATCTTAAGTGGCATTTCTCCCCTCCCTGGCCATGAACTGCAATAATAAATAAAACAGGGAATCCTTTCCTTTTCATAACCATGAAAATCAGACTACTTTCTACTTTTATGGAAGGACCAGCCTAGATGCTCCTCATTCCATTCAGGAATTTCTCTCTGATATGACTTGTCTCTGCTTTTCATTCCTTCCTTCCAAAATCCAGTTTGGTCAAGGTGGTAGAACAGATACAGAACAGGCACAGATTCCTAAGTCAGTTTGGAAAAAGCCGTTTCTGCACTTAGATATGCACAGAACCATCTGAATCTCTCAAGTTAGAACAGTTAACAATTAATTAGAAGTTAAAACAATTAACCAATGGAACAATCTGCCTCCAGAAGTTGTGAATGTTCCAACACTGGAAGTTTTAAGAAGAAACTGGACAGCCATTTGTCCAAAATGGTATAGGGTTTCCTGCCTGAGCAGGGGGTTGGACTAGATGACCTCCAAGGTCCCTTCCAGCTTCTATTCTATTCTATTCTATTCTATTCTATTCTATTCTACTCTATTCCATTCCATTCCATTCCATTCCATTCCATTCCATATTTTCTATTCTATTCTATTCTATTCTATTCTATTCTATTCTATTCTATTCTATTCTATTCTATTCTATTCTATTCTATTCTATTCTATTCCATTCCATATTTTCTATTCTATTCTATTCTATTCTATTCTATTCTATTCTATTCTATTCTATTTGACAAAATCATTCTATTTGGTTCAATAATCTGAACCAAAGAAATGATCCCATCCTATGGTTGCAATCATAATAGAAAATAAGGACTCTCTAAATCAAAAGGTCCAGGACATTTAATAGCCTTAAACTCTACACATTTGACAGATGAGAATTAACTTATGAAAATTACGCTAATTCATAAATAAGTAAAGAGTCTCAGTTCCCCATCAACTCCTCCAGACTTTTCCTTCCTTCTAATGTTTGTATGTACCCTTTGTTGAACAATTCCCTTTGGGATGTAGGCTAACATTCAGTCCTGCTCATCTGAGTTTAAGCTCTGCGTGATCTCCTGCTCAACAAGGGTGCACTAGAATTGGGCGACCAATAAATTTAACTAACTAAATAAATAAAGAGGATAACCTTTACTGCAATTGGGGAATTTCCCCAATTCATAGAGGAGAGATGGGCTGCGGCTCAGAAGTCTGCAGACACCTCCATTCTAAGCCATTTCCCTTGTCTTTTTTTTTTGGGTTAAGTGACTCAAAACAGAGTTATTGTTAAGGAATTGGAAAAGGTTCTGGAAACTCCAAACTTGCTCTGGTCTATTTTCCAAGTGCTATCTTCTCTTTGAAATGGGAAAAGGAGTTTCTTACTAGCATGAACTGAGTTTGCTACATTCTAATTTCTGTTTAGTGTTCATTGATAGGACAAGTTCAAAAGAACCTTAAAATCTAATTGTTTCTAATTGACGAAGGGTGCCCCCAGCTGTATATTTCATAATGAACGCATGCTTCTTTCTAGCTATTTTTTTTATTTCGCGATTTTTAACCTTACCCGCGAAGAGATACATAAATGAAAATAATTAAAGAAGAAAACATCTCCTGACAATTTCTCTTCTTTTCAGCCTATGTAATTTGTGCATTGGTGGTAACTTGCTGGGTATAATCAGCATCTCTGTTTCCCCATATAATCAACTAATTTCCTCCTTTGAAATAAGGCATCCAGCTTCATGGTAAACAATGTAATGAATGAAAGCTATGCCAGGAAGCACAGCACTTTTAAAAACAGAGCAGAGCCTGATAAATATGGAGAAC
>NW_015388818.1:174865-195978 GCF_001527695.2 Protobothrops mucrosquamatus
CTTCTGGAGGCAGGTTGTTCCACTGGTTAATTGTTCTAACTGTCAGGAAGTTTCTCCTTAGTTCTAGGTTGCTTCTCTCCTTGATTAGTTTCCATCCGTTGCTTCTTGTCCTGCCTTCAGGGGCTTTGGAGAATAGCTTGACTCCCTCTTCTTTGTGGCAGCCCCTGAGATACTGGAAGACTGCTATCATGTCCCCCCTTGTCCTTCTCTTCATTAGACTAAACATACCCAATTCCAGCAACCGTTCCTTATATGTTTTAGCCTCCAGTCCCCTAATCATCTTTGTTGCTCTTCTCTGCACTCTTTCTAGAGTCTCAACATCTTTTTTACATCGTGGTGACCAAAACTGGATGCAATATTCCAAGTGTAGCCTTACCAAGACATTGTAAAGTGGTATTAACACTTCAGATCATCTTGATTCTATCCCTCTGTTAATGCAGGCCTAGCATTGTGTTGGCTTTTTTTTGCAACTGCAGCACACGGCTGGCTCCTATTTAAGTGATTGTCCACTAGGACTCCGAGATCCCTCTCACAGTTGCTACTATTGAGCAAGGTACCCCCTATACTATATCTGCACATTTGGTTTTTCTTGCCTAAATGCAGAACCTTACTTTTTTCACCATTGAATTTCATTTTGTTAGATAGCGCCCAGTGACCATTCAAAGTTACAATTGCACTAAAAAAAGTGACCTATGCCCATTTTTCACACTCAGGACTGTTGTAGCATCCCCAGGGTCACATTGTTTACATTCTGATGTTTGTCCCCTGGTTCATATTTATGACGGTCGCAGTGTCCGGGGGTCATGTGATCCCCATTGTGCAAAGCCATTGGAGAAGCCAGATTCATTTTACAACCGTTTTACTAACCTAGCAACTGCAGTGATTCACTTAACAACGGTGGAAAGAGAGGTCATAAAATGGGGCAACACTCATTTAAAATACGTCTTGCTTAGCAACATAAATTTTAGGTTCAGTTGTGGTTGTAAGTCGAGGACTTACAACTTGCAAATTTCTGCCCCAGAAGAGATATGGCATTCCCATTTGCACATCCCTTGGGCACTTGGTAAGTGAATAAGTGATGGATACCACAATCGAACCATGAGAATTTTCTCACCATTCCTATAGCAAAATCTCTTTCATTTAATTGAAGGAGAACTATGCAGATTTTCATTGCTGGCTCTTTATTAATTCCTGTATTGATTAACTGTAAAGCGGGCCAGAGAATCAGTGCCTGATGAATATGTGGCGAGTTTATCAATCTGTGCGGTTAGAAATACGGCATTGTTAATACAAAAGCTGTAGCAAATAAACCGTCCCGAAACTGGACAGTTTTATAGTCTGATAATGGCAGCAAAGAGCGATCCTTATGACTTTCTCGGTTTATCACCAAAGTCATATTAATGGCTGGGAATAATGATTCCTTGTTGACTTTAAGCATTTGGCTCTTTCAAATGATGTACTTACTTCCGACCAAGGTCTGTGTTTGCTTGCTTTATTTCGCCTCCTAAGATGAGGGTCTGTAGCTTAAATGAGAAAAAGGCCTAAAGCAGATCGCATTATCTTTGTACGAGATGACCAGCTGAGCCCAAGGGAAGGGTCAAACACACCATCAGTCTTGAATCCTTTCATGCCCACAAAAGAGCTAAGTCCACCTTGAATTCCTTCTACCTTTATCTAGCCCCATTTTCCCTTGGCCCTTAGTAGTTCAGATTCTTGTAGAGAGCTTAAGCTTGCAATAAATCTTTATATCCACTTGAACTTCCTGGATCTCCTGATTTCCCTGGCACGTGACATTTTATATAATAATAATAATAATAATAATAATAATAATAATAATAATAATAATAATAATAATAATAATAATAATAATAATAATAATAATAATAATAATAATAATAAAGTTGGAAGGGACCTTGGAGGTCATCTAGTCCAGCCCCCTGCTCAGGCAGGAAACCTATACCATTTCGGACAAATGGCTGGCCAGTCTCTTCTTAAAAACTTCCAGTGTTGGAGCATTCACAGCTTCTGGAGGCAGGTTGTTCCACTGGTTAATTGTTCTAAACTGTCAGGAAATTTCTCCTTAGTTCCAGGTTGCTTCTCTCCTTGATTAGTTTCCATCCGTTGCTTCTTGTCCTGCCTTCAGGTGTCTTGGAAAATAGCTTGACTCCCTCTTCTTTGTGGCAGCCCCTGAGATATTGGAGCACTGCTATCATGTCCCCCCTCGTCCTTCTCTTCATTAAACTAGACATACCCAATTCCAGCAGCCTTTCCTTATATACTTTAGCCTCCCCTAATCATCTTTGTTGCTCTTCTCTGTACTCTTTCTAGAGTCTCAACATCTTTTTTACATCGTGGTGACCAAAACTGGATGCAGAATTCCAAGTGTGGCCTTACCAAGGCATTGTAAAGTGGTATTAATACTTCACGTGATCTTGATTCTATCCCTCTGTTAATGCAGCCCAGCACTGTGTTGGCCTTTTTGGCAGCTACAGCACACTGCTGGCTCATATTTAAGTGATTGTCCACTAGGACTCCGAGGTCTCTCTCACAGTTACTACTATTGAGCAAGGTACCCCCTCAGATTCAGATTCAGGACACTATCTGCAGAGTCTCTGCAAAGTCACACCCAATGTCTGATCTTTAATTCACTTCTTTAAGCAGTCTATTTTGAAATTCCAAATCCAGACGAATGTGGCTCTTCTCCTAACACCCCCCCTTCTTTTTCTCTTCTTCTCCTTCCCTTCCTCCCTACTTCTTGGAGTGCAACTACTAGCTTCCACTTAAAAGCCAAATATGGATGCTGAGGGGAAAAAAAAGATGCATCTCTTCCTGGCCTAGAATCATGCTTGGCACTGACACTAAGCACAGTACTTAGCCTGCCAAGAGAGTTTTTATGGATTGCCATTGCAAGTCATTTTCTTGTAGAGCTTGAAGTTAAAGCCAAGCCATATCTGGTTGCAGTGCTAGCTGATTGCTTCAGATTGCACAGCTGCCATCAGGAGCAAGTAAGGAGTCAGTCTTGATGGGAGTGAGATCAGATGGTAAAGGAAGAGCAAGACTATAGTCTGAGCAATGGGAAATTGTCAGACCTAGCCAAAGAATGATGTAACACAATCCAGCCAAAGTTCAGTTCTTCATTTGCTTACAGCAGATAGACAGAATCTTGCCGGACTAAACCTATATTATTATAACACTAACAGTTATATCCTGGGAGGCAGGTTGTTCCACTGGTTAATTGTTCTCACTGTCAGGAAGTTTCTCCTTAGTTCTAGGTTGCTTCTCTCCTTGATAGGTTTCCATCCATTGCTTTTTGTCCTGCCTTCAGGCGCTTTGGAGAACAGCTTGACTCCCTCTTCTTTGGGGCAGCCCCTGAGATATTGGAACACTGCTATCATGTCCCCCCTCATCCTTCTCTTCATTAGACTAGACATACCCAATTCCAGCTGCCGTTCCTTATATGCTTTAGCCTCCAGTGCCCTGATCATCTTTGTTGCTCTTCTCTGTACTCTTTCCATCCATTGCTTCTTGTCCTGCCTTCAGGTGCTTTGGAAAATAGCTTGACCCCCTCTTCTTTTGGGCAGCCCCTGAGATACTGGAACACTGCTATCATGTCCCTCCTCATCCTTCTCTTCGTTAAACTAGACATACCCAATTCCAGCAGTCGTTCCTTATATGCTTTAGCCTCCAGTCCCCTGATCATCTTTGTTGCTCTTCTCTGTACTCTTTCTAGAGTCTCAGCATCTTTTTTACATCCCATCTTTTTCCTTGCCTCCAGAACTTGCCTCTCTTCAACTGGCCTTCCACTCAGACAAAGCGGTGTGTGACATGGATTCGAACGCCTTGTAGCACCTGTCAGTCGCCAAAAGCTACCACGATGTGGACCCTGTGAAAATACAGCTTGGAGATGAAATGCTCTTGAATGAAATGCACGTTCTTGCAACAATGTAGATAGTAAACACATCTTTCTCATTTCAGCAAGCGGCTCTCAGTTCACCTTATAAATATTTCAGGAATATGCATTCTTGGCTGCCTTGTTTGAAATTAACCTGTTTACCCACCACTCTCCTGCCAGGGCGAAACGCTCACGTGTCGTGGACTGATGAAAACTTCATTTGGAAGCCCTTTATAATAAACCTCCCAAGTACATCATTTTATTTTCCGCTTCATCTAAAAACACCGATGTTCTTTGCTTGCCTTCTGCAGAAGCACAGTGTGATTTTATTTTTTTTTCCCCTGCAAGAAATAGAACTATTGGGAAATCAGTTTTAAAAATGGCTGCCTAATAGGATCTGCTTTTTTGAATTTATATTGTTTCTGGTGATTAAGTTTACTTTGAGTGTTGCCTGGAGTGTTTCATTCATGAAGAATGATTGAGAAAATAATTATAGTGGGCCAGCTCATTGAGAATATTGGCAAACACTGAGACAATTAGAATTATGGTGTAAAGAACTGTCACTGTTTGAGGCTTTGGGGGTAGCGAAAAAGTTTTCTGATATATGTATAGAATTCAGCTTCCCAGAAGGAGGTGTGAGCACAGAGAGGAATGCAAATGGTGCCACATGCCAACAACCTGCTCAGGTTTGGTTGGGTTAATAATTTTTGCCACTTCTTCTATTGAAAGAAATGAAAGACAGGATATTCACACACAGCCCTTAGAGACTATTTCATTGTATAAATGCAAGAAAATCCTCTTCTTCTTCTTCTTCTTCTTCTTCTTCTTCTTCTTCTTCTTCTTCTTCTTCTTCTTCTTCTTCTTCTTCTTCTTCTTCTTCTTCTTCTTCTTCTTCTTCTTCTTCTTCTTCTTCTTCTTCTTCTTCTTCTTCTTCTTCTTCTTCTTCTTCTTCTTCTTCTTCTTCTTCTTCTTCTTCTTCTTCTTCTTCTTCTTNAAAAAATATATATTCAAGGAATGGGGGCTGAATCCCTGTTAATTTAAATTCTCGGCTACTTGAAAGGCTGACTAAATTTCCTTTCTTTGCCTGCGGGCAGAAAGATCCCAAAGAATGTGCACATCTATCATTGTTTTTCCCATCCCTGTAATGCAGAACATGTTCTGCATCCAAGCCAAGCATGTTCTGCACCCACATCAACATCGTTGAATTTGAGATGCTGAATTTAGCACTTCCCCTTCCTTTCCCTTGCCTTGATTTCCTTAGGACTTTTGCCAAGGTGTTGATTAATATGTCAAACAGAATATTCTGAATGAACAGATGCCCTGTGGAGCGTGAAATGCATCAGCACAAATTACGGAGAGCCACAGAAGTTACGGCAAGAAAAATCCAGTTATTTATTGGCTGCAGAGGCCAGATTGACAGAAGCCTTGCTTGAAGGAAGTCAGCTTGGTAGCCAGGTTGAAGAAATGTGAACTTTGGTGTCTCTCTGGCCTTTAAAGCCATTCTGTGGCCTTCAAAACCACAAAGTAAACTGAAATGTTCTTCTATTCATGATTCATCCATTCTATAATTTCAGGACATCTCTATGTCCTTTATCTATTGGTTCTGAAATGAGTCATTGTTTTAATTTTCAATTTTCATGTTGCTTCTTCTTGCTGGGAAATTTTTGTGAGGTCCAGCAGCCCAAATGTGTAGACCAATGTTTCTCAACCTTGGCTGCTTTAAGACCTTTTGGATTTCCCCATTGCTGGCTGGGGAATTCTGGGAATTGAAAATCCACACTTCTTAAAGCTGCCAAGGTTGAGAAACACTGGTGTAGACTATTTAGTTGTGACAAAGTCACATTCCCCAGGGTGGACCATGAAGTGACTAGTCTACATTGCACCCTCCATAATTTAACTTTATTCATAATTTAATTCATCGCTCAGGCTGTGCATTTTTAAAGTAGTTCGCTGCCCTGGTGGTTTATATTTTGGTGCACATTTTATATGTTGTTCCTGTGAATTGTATGCACTATGTTGCATTTCGCTAAGCCATACGAAATAAATAAACAACATCCATTGTAATGGTTAAAATAAGCCAAATGAAGAGGGGGAAATAAAATTCTAAACGAAAAAAAAGATCCATATAATATACAGTGCATTTCATACCAGTTAATGGAGTCATTGTGAAATCTAGAGTGTCTGGCAATGTATTGTTTCAAATTATTTTGAGACAATAAAGACTTTTGCAAAATAGACCCCAGACTTATAGGCTGAATTCATTCCTTAGTCTCAGGGGGGCAAATTTCTTTCCCTTTTGTGTAAGGTTATTCTTGTTGTTTAGTCCCCAACTTACAGTTGAGATGCTAAAGATGTTTGGCTAGGTTTAATTATGTTTCTTCCAGCTGGACATAGAGAACCCTGTAACAGGAGTAACCAAAATTCGTTGGCGGAGTGAATGGCACCTGCCCAATCCACAGTGGCACTGAGAGAGAAGGCCCCCCCTGTTTGAACATCCCCATGCTCAAGCTTAGCTGGCAAAAAACATAATTGAAAAACTAACCTTCCAAGCACACTTGCCAACAGCTGATCTCAAATTCCATACGTGATTTGCAATAACAACCAACGCTGAGATTTCACACTGTGAGGAATGAACAAGGAATTAGTTTCAATTGCAAAGAAAAAAAAAAGAAAAAAAGAAAGAAAAGAATCCCAGCTGTATTTTGCCCAAAGGAATGGGGAAGGAAGTTTTAAAATAATCCACTCAAATGAAAACTCATGCTAACTTTTCCCTTTCCGAGAAAAACAACACTTTTGAGCCTGGGATAACTTGATCTCATCTCTGACAGTTGAAGAGACAACACCCGCCTCTGTTATGACCTGCTTTGAATGTCTTTTCTCAAACAAGAAGGCAGTCACGTGAAGAAAGCTGCAAGAATTGTAATAAAGAAGGAAAAGAACTGGTCTGCTGTAGTGGTTTGGGTACCAGGCTAGAAACCCGGAGACTGTGAATTCTAGTCCCATCTTAGTACCAAGTTGGGTAACCTTGGACCAGTCATTCTGTCTTTGGGGACTTGTTCAGGTAGTCACCAGGAATCAAGACTGATTTGGAGGGGAAGGGGGGGAGAGGGAGAAGGAGAGGGCGAGGGAGAGGAAACAGGACAGGAGAGTAAGAAAAACTGCATCCAGTTTTGGTCACCATGATGTAAAAGATGTTGAGACTCTAGAAAGAGTACAGAGAAGAGCAACAAAGATGATTAGAGAATTGGAGGCTAAAACATATAAGGAACGGCTGCTGGAATTGGGTATGTCTAGTTTAACGAAGAGAAGGAGGAGGGGGGACATGATAGCAGGGTTCCAATATCTCAGGGGCTGCCCCAAAGAAGAGGGAGTCAAGCTGTTCTCCAAAGCGCCTGAAGGCAGGACAAGAAGCAACGGATGGAAACTAATCAAGGAGAGAAGCAACCTGGAACTAAGGAGAAACTTCCTGACAGTTAGAACAATTAACCAGTGGAACAACCTGCCTCCAGAAGCGGTGAATGCTCCAACACTGGAAGTTTTTAAGAAGAGACTGGATGGCCATTTGTCTGAAATGATATAGGGTTTCCTGCCTGAGCAGGGGGTTGGACCAGATGACCTCCAAGGTCCCTTCCAACTTTATTATTATTATTATTATTATTATTATTATTATTATTATTATTATTATTATTATTATTATTATTATTATTATTATTATTATTAAAATATAATGTGGGAAATTGCAACTTACATTCAGTGGCTTGAGGGATAGATCACAATTTTCCCCAAAGAACTTACAACAAGAGATTTTTTTATGAACGAACTGCATGCATTCTGTATAACAGAGTTAAGCAATTTTCTGCTCTGCAGATGTTTTAAACACCCAATTTCAAACAATTAGTTATAATGTCTCAGGATTATGCAAGGTATAGTCCAAAAGAACTGGCTGATCCTTGGCATCAAAACTAGTAAAACAAAATGTGGGGCCATTGTTCTCAGATTTAGATTTGGTTGATGGAGGGGGGGGACACCATTGCTGTCTGGAAGTCCAAAAGGTATTCAAAATTGCTTTACACATATCTGTTTGTAGGGTAGACCTAGTTACTACTGGGATTTGCCCAGTGGTGGGATTCAGCCGGTTTGCATCACATTGGCAGAACCGGTAGCTAATTTTTTGTTGCCCAGGCCCAGAATGGACTTCTGGAAGCAGCATCCACACAGAGAACCGGTTGTTCACCTATTTGAATCCCACCACTGGATTTGCTATGGGTTGGATAATTGAACCAAACGGTTGACAGAACCTTACAAATGTATGCTCCATTGATTTACAAGGAAATCAATAACTTGTCTATCATGCAGATGATGGAGAGGATATTTGTAAAGCAAGAATAAAGGAGGAAGGAAGGACCAGCCTTGCAACGTTCTGCATTTAACTCTAGAAATATTAGTGCACTTGGATTTTTTTTAAAAAAACAGTTTACATGGATGCCAGACTGTTATATTGGTAACTTAATACAACATGTTACTGCTTGGAATTAAGTTACAGTGTGCGCTGGGTTTCTCCCTCCTCAATGGAATTGCCATTTTAAATACATTTTGGACTGCTGAAAAGAGAACAAACAGCTGGGAAATAGAGGCAACTGGTCTCTTAGCCACTCCAAATTGAATTTAAATAGATGCTTTCAGACAGAGTAAAGCAACAGTACTCCTGTATGGCTTCAAAGCATGATGAGGTGGTCAATAAAGAACATATTGTTTTCTTAAATGTTAGTATCCCCAGAGATTTTTTTCAAATAATTGTCTCACTGTTGCCCTAATCCAAAAATTGTGACGTGCATTGGCAAGTGTGCTGTAGGTTTCCTTGTTTCATCCATAAATCTTAGCATGATCTTATCTATAAATCTTAAGAAGATCTTATCTGTAGGTTGGCTCTTACTGCCCATTAGCTTAAAGAATCTCAGTTGAAAGTAGGGAACCATCATCTTTTGAATTTCTTCCCCAAAGGAATTGGGTAAAGATATTGTAGGTGATGCCTTTAGAAAAAGGGGACTGTAGCGCTGATACGAAAAAAGCCAAAGGAAAAATTCCTTCCTAAAATCAGTGTTTCATGAATGAAGAGCCAGGATAGCTAGAAACCTAAAAAAACATTGGAGAGACCACTGTACTAAAAAAAAAAAAAAGGACAGTGGATGCTGGCCAACATGTCGCTATATGGATGCAAGAACGCCATCTTTGGTCCATGAACATTTCTGCCCAACTTCTTCCTCTGAAGCAAATCCTCTTTCATCAGGTTAACATCGAAAGTGACTCTGCTTCTATCCCCCTGCAAAATTCATATTGATTTCTTTACTCATCTGTAATTTGAATTCGAGAGCAAACATTTCCTTTAAAAGAAAATGAGGGCACATGAAGTGGAACGCACTGCAAATTAATCTCCCCAAATCCCAAAGAGTCCATCAATGTAGGGTGCTTTGTGGGACCAAGCAGAGCAGCTATCTATCATGGAAATTTTTTTATTAATGGCTTCATTTTAAATAGTGCAAAGCCATAATTTAAAAAAAACCAACAGCATTTTCCATTGCTTTTTCATGCTCCCCAAAGAGAGATAGGTTTTGCTTACTGCAGAAATGACCTCGGGTCCGGTTGTCACAGCTGCCAACCAACTTCATTAAAATAAAGGAGGGGAGAAGTATGTATACAAAACATTATTTTTTCTTCCAATGGATGGTTCATTCACTCCTCTTTTCTTTCCAGATGCTGTGAACAAAAAGCCAGATGTTAGGCCAGGATTCTCCAAACTGGATGTCTTCAAGAGGCATGGTCTTCAAGAGTTGTCAGGAATGAGACACCCTCAGAAGAAGAGGTAATAAACAAGATTTTATCCTGTGCTGAAATGACGTTAGAACTCAAGGATAAGAGTGAAACAGATTATTATGAAATCTGGAACAAACTGTATAATTGGTTGGGGAAAAATAGAAGGAAAAACTCTCTGATTCAGTAAAACATATTGATCAAGAAAGATATTGATCAAAGGAAAAATATTAAAATATTAAAGTAAAAATTAAGAATACAGATGATGGGATCTACCAGAGAGAATATTTAAAAAAAGAAGAAACATTTGTTTGAACATGTGGATTATGAATTATAGGAATCAATTGTTAACGATTTTTCTTTACAAATGTAAACCAAGCAAACACACTGTTAACCAACTATCATGTGATTTATGTTTTAAAAACCAATAAAACTTATTTTTAAAAAAAGAGTTGTCAGGAATGGTCATTCTGGATGGAAGATCCACAGTTCGGTGAAAGCTGAACAGCTGGGTCCAGCTCTAGTCTATTCTAAGAAAAATTCTATTCAATTTTCATTCATTTCATTCAAACTTTCTTGTGTCAGATCTTTCAAAAGAGGAGAGCTGCACCCAGAGATTTGACTGTTACCAATTCATCAAACAGCCTCCACAGTTTGAGCTTACAATGGGCTACTTTCGATATCATAGATGTGCTTGATAAAGATAATAATTGGATTAACTAATTTGCAGCTTCACTGATAAAATTCATTACCTGTGTTTTGTCTTCAGCAGATCAGATTCTAAAAATAATGAGGGAAAACTAATGTCACGGGAATATTCAAGGTTACATTTGCAAACAAGGCGATTATTTTAATGCCTGCAAACGATATTTAAGCGTGGAGGAGGGAGAAACATATACCGGTTGTCTTCAACTTACGACCTCAGTTGAGCTTCCAACATTTATGTTGCTAAGTAAGATCATACCTTGAATACTGCAGCCAATTTTGGTCACCATATCACAATAGATGTTGAGAGTTTGGAAAGAATTCAGAGAAGAGCAACTAAGACGATCAAAGGCCTGGAGACTAAAACACATGAAGAACGGCTNAGAAAAGGTGGCGGAACTCAAACCTGGCCACGCCCTCATCAAACCCTAGGACCGCCCCTTTAGAGAACAGGAATGCAAGTAAAATTTGGGAGGGGCTATTTCCGGTGTGGGAGGGGCTATTTCCGGTGCGGCCGGCCCGGAAAAAGGTGCCGGAACGCGGTTCCGCCGCGTTCCGGCTGAAAAAAAGCCCTGCTTCCAACTATCTATTCTATTCTATTCTATTCTATTCTATTCTATTCTATTCTATTCTATTCTATTCTCAACACTAGCTAAATTTAACCTGTTGGAACGCAGCTGTTCTGATCAATGTGTGAATGTAGAAAATGAGATATGGATTCTGGTGGAGAAATGGGAGATACATATGGTGTTGGTGCTTTCACAAAGCAGATGAGTTTTAATATTATATAACAGTGGATCTGTTCAGGGTTAAATTGAATCCTGGGGTTAATAGAGGTTTCTATGTCACATTAACAATGCTCCCCCCCTGCACTGACTGAGCTAATTATGTTACAGGCACAGGACTAAAGTGTTTACATTTTCCCTCCATCCAGAACAGTTCTTTTATTGCCACTGGAATTAATGTTCCTTAAAACTAGGAGTAACCAATAATTAGTTTCCTCCAAACCAAGAGATATAGGTAACCACACTGAAGGTGAACGCCTTAGCAGGCTGTAATGAATTTGAATTTGCTCTTAATATCATTGTCAGCCACTCAGTCATGACCAACCCTTGACTACTCTACATGGCACAACATAGGAAAGCAAACCCATCAGGATTCAGCAGTCCATCTGCATTTAAAAGACAAAGGCCACTCTTTCAAAGATAGCAAAGTCCACATTTTGGACAGAAATGACCGCTGCTTTGAAAGAGGGGTCAAAAAGGCTATCTGTGTCAAAATTGAACAGCCTCTCTCAACAGAGGAGGAGGGATACGACATCATCTATTGCCAGTCTACAACACAGTCCTTTCAGCAGTTCCAAGAAGGCTCCACACCCATTTGCACCACTCAGGTGACCCTGAAGACACAGAAAAACCTCCAAGTGGCCTCAATGACTTGCTAAAAGATTGCAAATGACCAGCTGTCTGCAAGGAGTATAAAAATTCTTCCATTCCCCACTATCCGGTCAGAGCTGAAGAAGCTTCTTGGATGAGAAGCAAAACGTCTTCAAAGAAAAACAAGAAAGTCCAGTTGCCTCGTAAAAAAGCATCTTTGAGACAACCATGACCTGGATCACTGAGACTCTCCATAGACAGATGCACCACCTCCTTCAGATCTGCCATGGTCATCCTGGTGTCATCCTTTATAGTGTCCAGCCACTGGGTATTAAGATAGCCCCTTATCTTTTTTTCTGCTGATCACTCTCAGCATGATTGACTTTTCAAGTGAATCTGCTTGCATGACATGGTCAAAGTATGATTACTTTTTTTTGGCTCTCTTGGCTTCAAGTGACATTTTTGGTGGGGGTTCGGTTGAGGACTCTTTTGTTATTTTTGCAATCCATGGGACACGTAGCAGGCATCTCCAACACCACCATTCGAAAGCATCCACCCTTCCCCTATCTGCCTTTTTCAGAGTCTCACTTTTGCAGCCATAAGTAGCAATTGGAAACATTATTGTGTTGGCTAATCTGCATTTGGTTGGTAGGCTGATATCTTTACTCTTCCAGATGTTATTCATGCTGGACATTGCAGTTCTTCCAAGGGCTATATGTCTTCTGATCTCAGGGCTGCAGTCATCACGTCAGTTGATTTTGGAGCCCAGGAAGATGCACTAATGAGAGACTAGAGAAAAACTATCAACAACTCACTGCTACCGTACCCATTTATCAGCCAGAAGACTCAAATCCAGGAAGCCCACACAGACACTTGCGCAACATCCTCCCAACAACTTTAACTTTGATTCCCAATGGAAAACTAAATGGGTCACTGAATGCCCAGACATAGGAAGACAATTAAGATGATCCAAGGCCTGGAGACTAAAACATACAAAGAATGGTGGCAGGACTTGGGTTTGGCTAGAGTAAAGAAATGAAGAAATAGGGGAGACATGATAGCAGTCTTCTAGTATCTGCCACAAAGAAGAGGGGGTCACTTTATTCACCAAGCACCAGAGGGAAGGACGAGAAACAATTGATGGAAACTAATCAAGGAAAGAAGCAACCTGGAATTAAGGAGAAACTTCCTGACAGTGAGGACAATTAACCAGTGGAACAGAAGTTGCCTCCAGAAATCGTGGGTGCTCCATCACTGGAGATTTTTAAGAAGAGGCTAGACAGTCACTTGTCAGAGATGGTATAGGTTCTCCTGCTTAAGAGGGGGGCTGGACTAGAAGACCTCCAAGGTCCCTTCCAGCTCTATTCTATTCTAAATATAAATGACCACAGAAAAAAGGTGCAAAACTTTGAACTACCACTTCAGCAATGGACCATCCTGAACAGGATTGGCACCTCACACAGCATCTGCCGGGACCCTCAATAAAAATGGAGCCTAGTATCATTCCCTTAATATGATTGTGGGGTCCCACCTCAAACTGTAGATCACATGTGACCAGCTGTAAGCTGAAGGCATATACGGGTGCGGTATCTGATTTTTTTTAATATAAAAAATTTGCACTTCAATGGTTAGATGGCCTAGACATTGATATCTGAACATAGATCTTTTTAGCATTTATATTTTATTGGGTTCTACTAATCTAGTTGAAATTGCTAGTCCACCCCGTTAATTTACCACCAATAAATTCAGAAGGAATACCATTAGAAAAAGTTGAAAGGATCACGCACCTCGGTTCTAATCTACATGAAAGCTGGGACATGACCACTGAAGTAAAGACTAGGATAGAGAAAGCTCGAACAGCATTCTTCAAAATGAAAAAGGTCTTCTGCAGTCACGACATAAGTCTTAGACTGAAAATCAGGCTTGTCAGATGCTATATTTTTTCTCTCCTGCTCTATGGAGTAGAGAGTTGGTCTCTGACAGAAGGCCACCTGAAGAGACTAGAAGCATTTGAAATGTGGATTTACAGGCGGCTGTTACGTAGAAGCTGGGTTGACAAGATCAGAAATGAGGAGGTGATAAGACGCCTGGGAAAGCCAAGGGAAATCATCAAAACAATTAAAAAACGAAAATTAGAACATTTCAGACACCCAGAAAAATACGGCATACTCCATTTAACACTCCAGGGAAAGACTGAAGGCAAACGAGGTCCAGGCAGAAGAAGAACATCGTGGCTTCAAAATCTAAGGGACTGGTTCGGGCAAAACTCAGCAGCACTTTTTCGTGTGGCTGCTGATAAAAACAGGATCGCCAACATGATTGCCAAAGTCCGATAACGGATATGGCACAACAAGAAGAAGAAGATGTATAATATGGCATACCCTAAATAAATAATAATAAGAGCCCAGGAAGAGGAATTCCTTTACTTTTTCAGTGGTTTCCTTGTAGTACCACTCCCCAAATATTATAAGTTTCTTAAAATAAAGTTGCCCAAAGTCCAACATATCAACTGCAAGGAACATTTTATTCACATGGTTTAATTTCTTTTCCTGCTTCTATTTATGGGCAGAGTACATAAAAACAAATGACTGCTTCCTTCCAATTTTTTAATGTAAATAAATTACAACAGCACTTGTTAGCTGCATGAAAATGAAAAAATCTGTCAGCATTTTGAAAGGACATTTTTGAATCTTATATCCAGCTGTTTTTTAAAAAAGCCACATATGTGCACACAGATCCTTTCTTCAGAATTACAAGGCATAAATTAAGTTGGCAAACATAATATTTTCACATCTATTTACATGTTATATTTTGCTGCTGTTTCACAATGATCTGGGGAAGCATGATTAATTAATGCTTGCAAATTAAACTCCCTATGAGATATTTCCTTGACAGATGGGATATAGTTGCAAGATGTATTCATTACTGCATGCAATTAAAACAAATTCACAGAGGATGGACACAACTCCAGACCACTTATTTTCTTAGAAGTAAAGATACTTAAAACAAAGGGTCACAGATTTCAACAGGAAGCAGGTGGTGTGATCTATTCAAATAACCTCATTTTAGCAGAGGTAGGTTGCCACAAATGGAATCGAATAGCATACATGAAGCCAGTTTGGCCTAGACCAGTGGTGGTGAACCTGTGGCACGCGTGCCAGAGGCGGCACTCAGAGCCCTTTCGGTGGGCACACACGCTGCCGCTGCCAGCAGCTCATGTAGGTCCATTAGGCCACCACGGTGGCCCAAGGAGGGGCCAAGGTGTGTTGGGTGTGTGAGGGGAACAGGCTCCACGCGTGGGCCAAGGGCAAGATCTGTGAGGGGGCCAAGATGACCAGCAGAGACCTGCTCTCCAACCGCAAGCAAAAACAGATGGGATGGAGTAGGCGCGTCTGGCTGTCTATATCACGTGCCTCCCCCCTCCCCTTCTCCGCCTGCTGCTGGAGGGCTGGCCCGGTATTGGCAGCAGACTGCAGAGCCCCAGAGTCTGCCGGTTGAGGGGCCGGCGGGCTGTGGCTGCTGACGGACACCGTTGAGCCCCATGCGCTCGCTGGCCTCTGTGTGGGGGGGCTGATGGTGTCAGGCAGCAGCTGCCCCTGCCTCGCCTTGCTCTGCGGCAATGGCACCCCCACCCTGCTCACTGCCTCACCCCACAGGATGAGCCTCCTGCCCACAGCCCCACCCACCAGAGACCCCCTGGATCTCCCCCAACCCTGCCCGGCACCCACAGGCGTCCCCCCCATGAGCAACATTGAGGTGGCCACGCCCACCACAGCCACACCCACCCAGTCTGCCATGAGCACCGCAGCGACGCCAACCCAGTGGGCCATGCCCCTCCCTCCTCCCCCCGAGGGCACCACAATGCTGATGTGGCCCTGGCACTTGACGATAAATAAGTGGGTTTTGGGTTGTGGTTTGGGCACCCAGTCTCTAAAAGGTTCACCATCACTGGCCTAGACCTTAAGTCATCAGAGTAGAAACCAGCGTGACCGTAAATTCTAGTCCTGTCTTAGCCATGAAAACCACCTGGGTGACCTTGGACCAGCCACTATCTATCAGTCCAACCCACCTCACAGTGTAGGGAAAATAGGAAGAAGAAGATGTTTTAGATACCTTTGCCACCTTGAGTTGTTGATAAAAGAATAATGAAGGCCTTTCATGCTAAAGGTGGGATTAGAACTCATAGCCTGATGATTAGCTCCAAGTTACAAGCTGGCTTTTATGCCAAAGGTGGGACTAGAATTCAGAAACTCCTGGTGATTGGCCCAAAGTCATCCAGCTGGCTTTCATGCCTAAGGCAGGACTAGAACTCATACCCTTCTAGTGATTCCTACAAAGCCCTTGAAGGAAGGATAGGGAGTAAATCTGACAAATAAATAAAATAATATGATGCTGTTCACTGTTTCTGTTTTTACTAAAATCAGACGGCTGTACAAAATACCACTTTTGCAGCAGACTCTATTTAGTTACAGACTCAGTTTTTCTGCACTTAAATGGCTTGCTACACAGGCTACACTTTAATATCTGCTTCTGATAGACTTCTAAAAAAAGTAACTCTCACACCGTGTAATGTATGTACTGATTTCTTCCATGGAAATTGGGTTTAAAACTGTATTCAATGTTTTAAAAATTCCATTTAGCTTTAAAATTTTGCCCATTTGCTGTGCATTCATTGCACTGGTTTTTGAACAATCTCACTGGCAGAACTGAAGGCAAAATTAGTCTCGCTTTAGCTAAGATTGTTTCATTATCTCCGAGATCCGGTATAATTTGATGTAGCTGCATGAATCTCTCATTAATAGAACAAGAAACACTTGAAATAGCTTAATTGTGCCACTGTCTTCTTATTTCGGGTTTTTTTTGCTCCTGCCTGATATAATGCAGATAATTTTAACTCTCTCCTGTATCTTTTTTTTAAAAAAAAACACTCAGTTTTGGAAGTGGGTGGATGCTGACACAGAGCCAGGATTAAATCCATTTATTGTGACTAGCAATTCTGAAAGATAAGAAGACCTTCACACAAGAATAAGCAGCTCAGTGTGTCATTTTTGGCCTCTAGCTCCCCATAGGTTCTTTCTGTTGGCCATTCTGGGTCTGGATTTGAAGTTGCTAACATCTGGAGGGCAACAAGTTGTCTTTAGAGGCTCTTTCCCCCTTCTTGGCTAAATGTCTATGGAGTTTCTCAACAATCCAGGCAATCCCTACTAGTTCCATCTTGTCTATGGATGCTTCCCTCTGTATACATAACTCATTTCAAAGATTACTCCATCAAGGATGGAGAAACTCCATCTGGGACTTCTGCTGACTTCACTGAGATGAACATCTGGGTAAACCTATTTTCCTTATTTATGGTACCATATACGTTCCTTCCAGGAGCCCAAAATCATATATACAGGGAAGGGGCTGTCTTTCCTGATTTTATCTCCCAAGAGAGAAGGTTCAAACTCACCTGGTGATCAGACGTTGCTCCAATCCGGCCCTTAACCATTACACTGTCGTGGCTTTCTACTTAGGGAATATGGTGCAGTTCCTATTTTTGTTATCCTTGCAGCATGCAGCAGAGGTCTACAAAAAGGAGCAATGCTAGCTGGAGAATTCTGGGAGTTGAAGTCCACACATCGTAAAGTTGCCAAGGCTGAGAAACACTGCCATAGAGGAAGGTCCCTCGGTTCCATATATAGGGCCATCCTAGTCAGAAGATACCATCTTGATGTTACCCTGGGACACTGTTTATCCAGCAGAGCAGCTATTACCTCTAGTCTTGAAGAAATCTTGGACTTCAAACAGAGGCGACAACTCCCAAACCCTCCAATGATCTCCTTCAGAAAGAGTATCACTGACTACATTATAGATCCTGGCTACATTATTGATCCTGGCTATTAGAGATTGCATTCAGATACATTCAGTCACCAGCTTAACCTGATTACTGAATCAACTCACTTTCAGAGCTGACCTTTGAGCATAAACATTACCCCAAAGATATGTAATTTATAGGATTTGCCAAAACACACATACAAACACCTAAAAGACCCTATAGTTGGTAAACACCCCAAGCATTCCATGTTATGTGAACACACTTTTTTAATCTTTTAATCCACCTGATTACCAGGAGAGATTTGACCATTGCAACAGTCCTAAATCACCTTGAAGCCTTTCACTTAATCAGGTCACTGATTGCTGCGGGAGCTATCCAAGGTTTTGATTCCTTTTGTTTCTCTGATGATTCTTTTGACCCTCTCTACTGTTGCATGGCTCTCAAGGAATCGACAAACAGTAGAAAGGCATCTCAAAGGAGCAGCGGGTAATGCTTAATATGGCAATTTCATTGAAGGAATATATCTGTGCGATGCAGAACCTGATGAGCCACGGCATAACGTAGATAAGGGAAGAGCATTCAGAATCGACAGAGCATTAGGAAGTGAAAGAGAAATTGTTTGAAAATGTGCTCTGCGGGCTATCCCAGTTTTCCTTCTGCGGTTATCTGTAGAACATCACGCCGTCTTTATGGGCACACACGGGAGGAATGGGTGGCACTGACGAAAGGTGCCTTGCGATGTTGCCATAGAAGCTCCATCCATTAAAGACTTGTGTGTGAAGTGACAACGTATCTACCGGGGGGTTATGTGTTGTGACATCACTTGTCTCTTTTTCATTGGGGGCCACTCTGAGCTTGTTACAAGATGGGTGGCTATATAAATGTTATTAATTAATTAATTAATTAATTAATTAAATGTGTTTATTTTAGTATCATGGTAGCTAGAAGCTGATGCCTAGAGCATTGTTGTGCAGAGCGGAGGGGACACCCATCCCTGGTCGTTCTTAGTTAACAATATATATTAGTTTGATATCACCTTATTGGAAGAGGAAAAAAATAAAATAACAAGATCAGTCTAAAGAAAAGAAGAAATAGGAGAGACAGGATAGTAGTCTTCCAGTATCTGAGGGGCTGCCACAAGGCAGAGGGGGTCAGGTTGTTCACCAGAGCAGCAGAGGGAAGGACGAGAAACAATGTTTGGAAACTGATCAAGGAGAGAAGCAACCTGGAATTAAGGAGAAACTTCCTGACAGTGAGGACAATCAACCAGTGGGACAGCTTTGCCTCCAGAAATCGCGGGCGCTCCATCGCTGGAAGCTTTTAAAAAGAGACTGGACAATCACCTGTCTGAGGTGGTATAGGTCCTCCTGCTTGAGCAGAGGGCTGGACTAGAAGACCTCCAAGGTCCCTTCCGGCTCTGTTCTAAATTCTAAATGTTCTGCAAGATCAGAGTCTGTTTCCTATGAATTACTCTGTAGCTCCAAGCCATTCTAAAAATAAAAATAATTTAAGTACCTCAAAATGTTATAACACAACCACACACGCATGCATGCACCTCCCCCCCCCCAAATAGCAACCCAAAGATATGGGGAGGGAACAACATTTATCTTACTGCAAATGTTTGGCTTTTTAGGTAAGGATAATCTGTTTTGTGTCATTGATCAATGTGAAAACACCATGTCCCACTTGCACAATCATAACTTATGTTTAAACCTGCTGTTTGTAGTGCCATATAGTTGGAGGTGACCTTGTATAGATTTCCAAGCCCCCAAAAAATAAAAATAAAAATGGTAACATGTAGTTTGCATTTTCCAACTTCTATCTGCTTTTCAGTTCTCATTGGAAAGGAATGTTCATAATCAAGAGGGTTTGGTGATCTCTGAAGATAGTTTTCTCAAGGAAGGCAGCAGGAATACTGTTATTCATACTATGACCCTACCAGGTATCTCTCCCATTTCATCTATAACAGGGGTGTCAAACTGCTGGCCCATGGGCCGGATGCATCATAGCAAAACTGTGCCCACCCCATTGCCAGCAATGGAAAAAAAGTCGTGATATGTCACGACATGTCACGTGACATTGCGAGTTTGACATCCCTGATCTATAACCTCCTGCATTATTGCAGACCTGAAGCCGCATGCAGATTAACCACATGACACAAAAAATTGAGGGGGCCAAACAATTGCACAGGCAGTTGTGAGTAATATTGGGTCAGGAGAGAGAAGATCATTGCTTCTACAACAACCTGGAACCACCTGAGAACTTCAGCCATTCAGCCACTATTCTAGTGAGTCAAACTCTGCACCCTCTAAGGAAAACTGTTGGGAAGATATATCCTAATTCTAAAGTCCTGGTCAAAGCATGTTAGGGAATCTCTTGATTCCACACATGGAATGTTCCTCAACACTGCAGGAGATTCTAATGTTGGGTGTGCTGAATCAGAGGTAGGACAGGATTTTTTTTTCTTAAAATGTAGTAGATAAGGCATTGCTAAGCTTTGGGCTATCCTCCCAAGAAAAACTTTAAGGAGGTGTATGCTTCAGAGTTTGTCTCCAGGGAAGGCTCTTTAACCCAGTTTTCTTTATAGGCAACCATATTTCTACTTCAAAGAGAATATTACTTTCTTTGAAGGATTGTTATCCAACTAAAAGCATCTTGTCTTTGAAGGGTTTTTCCATCAGAGTCTGTGTTAATAATAGAGAGCCACAAAAAATTATGAGAACAAGCCCTCAAAGTGGACTATCAAATAGCAAGCGGACTATAGATCTGTCATTTTTTCTGAAAATCAGCATCCTTTTGTTTTTTGTTTTGGTCCTCCTACTAGTCAATGTCCAAATGACTCTTCGTCCATATTCTCTAGACCCTTCTAAGCCATGTTATTAGATATTCTTGGGCTTTACCCCCCTGGGACTGATTTTGATCACAGAGCACTTTCAAACTGTTGGGGTTTTCTTGGGGCCATTGATTGATTGCCTGCCATCAAGTCAGCATTGACGGTTAGTGACCACATAGATAGAATTCATCCATTACTGTGCACGGTGGGGTTTTTTTTTCCCCCTCTTCTTCTTCTCTTTCATCCTGTTGTTATAGCTCAAGCAAAACTAATGCCTTCCTGTAGCAGTATACATTTCTACGGCCTTTAAAAAAAAAAAAGCTAAAATGGATTCTACAACTTCCACAACATCTAATATTTCTAGTGCTGCAAATGAACCAGATACATCTGTTTGCAAATTACACCACAAATTACATTGCAAATTACTTAATACAAAACGGCAAAAGTGTGGGTAGAATTTCTGTAGAAAAGCTCTAAAGCTAGGGTTGAATACATCAACATGGGTAGTTGGCTGTTGTATCCAATAAGCATATGCACGAGCTAATTGGATTATTCATTTTGTTTGACTCCACGGTTAACACTTGCAGGCTTAGGAGATTTTAGTCAATCAAAGCAACATTTATATATGGTTACATCCACGGATTACCAATGATCTCATCTGTATTTCTCCTTTTAATGGAAGAA
>NW_015388819.1:0-34172 GCF_001527695.2 Protobothrops mucrosquamatus
TCTTTCTTTCTTCTTTTTTAAATGTAAGTTTTATTCCAAGAAAATTTACAGGGGATTAAAAACCTACGGGAACATAAAAGGGAAAAATAGAAAAAAAGGAAAGATGAAAGAATGAAATAAAAGAAAAAGCATCTAAAGAAATCATTTCCAATCTCTGCCACAGTTAAAAAAACAACTTGCGTGCAAAAGTTGTGAATGCTGCAACACTGGAAGTTTTGAAGAAGAGACTGGACAGCCATTTTGTCTGGACAGCCATTTCTTGGGGTTTTTTTTTCTTCTTCTTCTTCGAAAACATTTCTCATCCAAGAAGCTTCTTCAGTTCTCTTAAGACGAAGAAAAAAATCAAGGAAGTCCAATTGCCATTTGGGGGAAAAAAAACCCACACCTTTAGGTCTGTATGGGGTTTATTTCCCCTAAGAGTACAGAACATTTTTTATGCCTCTCTTTAAATGTCTTAGCACAGGAGCACTTACTACCACCTCCAAATTAAATCTGTCACCCTGTTGAACAGCTTGTAGTGTTGGAGAACTTTCCGTATATTTAACCAAAATCTGCTTGGGAGTATTCTTTTAAATGTTAAATAATTGATATTTATCAGCGTTCCGCAATCTGTTTCCTCGCAAAGTCAAACTCTTAAGTCTCCAGGCTTGGCTTCAGAAAACGGAGACCAAGTCAGCTCCATTTTTCTCTGCTTTTCGGATACTATATGTCCTCTCTTCAACTTCCCCTATTCACAACCCCTTGCACACTTTTTTTCTCTCTTTGTTGAACACAGGGGGGGGGGGGTTTCCAACCTTGGCCGTTTTTTAAGACTTGCGGACTTCAACTCCCAGGATGCCCCAGGCCGACGGTATAATAAAAGCAGGGTCCCAAGTCATAATATGTAATAATTATCAAGTGTTCAAAAGAATATGCTGATTGTGCCAAGGCTAACAAATCATTTCGGACAAGCTTTTTTGAAATACGATGAAATTTTCACGGTCCTGTGCTATGCTTATATCCGCGGTTCCCAACCTTTTCTATACCCCTCGAACACTTCTGAAATGTTCTCGCACCTCTTACAAAAGTTCAAAATAATGGTAATGAATTATGCATTGTCGTCGTCGTTAGTTGAGAAGTCGTGTCCGACCCATCGCAACCCCATGGACAACGTTCCTCCAGGCCTTCCTGTCCTCTGCCATCTTCTGGAGTCCATTGAAGCTCACGCCTCCTGCTTCAGTGACTCCATCCAGCCACCTCATTCTCTGTCGTCCCCTTCTTCTCTTGCCCTCCATCTTTCCCAGCATCAGGCTCTTCTCCAGGGAGTCCTTCCTTCTCATTAGGTGGCCAAAGGACGAGTTTCAACTTCAGAATCTGGCCTTCTAAAGAGCAGTCAGGGTTGATCTCCTCTAGGACTGATCGGTTTGATCTCCTTGCAGTCCAGGGGACTTGCAGGAGTCTTCTCCAGCACCAGAGTTCAAAGGCCTCCATTCTTTGGCGCTCGGCCTTTCTTACGGTCCAACTTTCACAGCCATACATTGCAACTAGGAAAACCATGGCCTTGACTATACGTATTTTTGTTGGCAGGGTGATGTCTCTGCTTTTTAGTGTGCTGTCTAGATTTACCATAGCTTTCCTCCCCAGGAGCAAGTGTCTTTTAATTTCTTGGCTGCAGTCCCCATCTGCATATTCACTATAATTTTGAAAACCCAGGGTTTCGCACCCCCTGGAATATCGTCTTGCACCCCCAGGGGGCACGAGCACCCCTTTTTGGGAAACCCTGGCTTATATAGTTCAGGAAGAGCAAATAAAAACCAGGAACCAAATATATGCCTAATGAAAGATGTTTTTAAAATATAAGTGGCATATGTTCCTTAAAAAACCTAGTTCACATTGATGCTTTTCTGTTGAACAAGAGGTATGAATTTGAGCTGATTCATTGTGTGTTGGAGTATCATCTTAACAGGCAAACAGACTGTTCGTTCATTCATTCATTCATTTGATAATGGCAAATGAATATTTGTGGACTTCAAGGTGATATGATAATCACCATCATATACCAGTCTGATGGTGTAAAGCAGGAGTCGTCAAACTTGGCCCTTTTATGACTTGTGGACTTCAACTCCCAGAATTCCTCAACCAGGCACGCGTGCCTGGCTGAGGAATTCTGGGAGTTGAAGTCCACAAGTCATAAAAGAGCCAAGTTTGAAGACCCCTGGTGTACAGCCATTATTGAATGAATGAATGAATGAATGAATGAATGAATGAATGAATGAATGAACGATCCATTTGCCTGTTCAAATGATACTCAAACACACGATGAATCAACTCAAATTCCTACCTCTTTGTTCATCTGGAAAGCATCAATGTGAACTAGGTTTTTTTTAGGAACATATGCCAAGATTGGACACACACACATCCCCCCAGTTTAAGGTGTTGAGACTCTAGAAAAGAGTATAGAGAAGAGAAACAAAGATGATCAGGGGTGTGGAGGCTAAAACATATAAAGAACGGTACACCCAACACACAGAGCGTTTGGACCTGTTAAAAACTGACTTCCAATTTGGATGACATGTGTGATATTGTGAAAGCAACTGCTTGGGGGCACTCATTCCAAATCTTAAAAGGGGAATTAAGGTTAGCTAGAAAATCGGGGTGGTGGTGGTGTTTCAAGACTTTTTCAAGCCATAAAACTGGTTTGCCAATATATATATATCTTGGAAACCACGATCAAGAGATAAAGCTCTAGTGACAGAACATTGGCGTGCTTGAGAGATATTGGGTTCCCCCCCCCTCTTTTAATCTCTTGGGATCTAATTAACTTCTTACGGAATTGCAAGGATCTGCTGAACTGGGTTTGCAAAACCCTGCGGTAGGAGATCACTGAAAATCTTAACTATATTGTTTTCTACATCAGGCTGGCTGGGGGAGTGGAAAGCCACAGGTCTTAAAACTGCCAAGGTTGAGAATCGCTGCTTTGTATTATCATAAATAAATATTTGGCTAATTCAAATGCTCACTGCATATTAGGTTCTTCCGAGGCTGTTATGAAAATTCCTCTTAAATAATATATTTTGCTGTCACCTGGACTGCTTTCGATGCAGACGTCTAATATATAATATAAAATAAAGAGAGCCAGTTAGATCTAGTGGTTAGGGCACCAGGCTAGAAAGCCGGAGATAGTGAGTTCTAGTCCCACCTTAGCCATGAAAGCCGGCTGAGTGTCTTTGGGCCAATCACCAGGAGATGGTGAGTTCTAGTCCCGTCTTAGCCATGAAAGTTGGCTGAGTGACTTTGGGCCAATCACCAGGAGACGGAGAGTTCTAGTCCCCTTGCCTGAGCAGGGGGTTGGATTAGATGACCTCCAAGGTCCCTTCCAGCTTTATTATTATTATTATTATTATTATTATTATTATTATTATTATTATTATTGTTATTGTTATTGTTATTGTTATTGTTATTGTTATTGTTATTAGCATTATTAGCATTATTAGCATTATTATTAGCATTAGCATTGTTGTTGTTATTATTATTATTATATGGGTCACAGGAGGCTGCTTGAAAATGATAGCTCCTTGTGAATAATGTCCATTTTTCCCCGCTAATGCTGCAAACAGTATTTGTTCCTGCAGTGGAGGATATCTGGGTTAATAAGAGCGTATTCCAGTTTATGTTGACAAGGGTATTGTGCCTTGTTGCCGACTTAAATTCAATTCCTCCGAAGCTCAAAGAGCGTCATTTTCTTCTCCCTCTCGCTTCGCGTCCCTCCCACTGTACTTTTTCTTCTTCTGAAGTAACTCTTTAATATTTATTCACTGCACGTTCGCTTGCAAACCTATTTGAGAGGGGGGGGAAGTACTTTACTTGACAAACGTTTTGAAAAACAAAATGCGCACAAAATAAAAAAGACACATTTCACAACCAACTACAGACAGCCCTCAACTTACAACTGTTCATTTAATAACCGTTTGAAATTACAACAGCACTGAAAAAAGGGAATTATGACTGTTTTTCACACTTACGACCGTTCCAGCATCCCCACGGTCACATGATCAAAATTCAGACACTTGGCAACTGGTTCATATTTAAACACTGGAAGTTTTTAAGAAGAGACTGGGCAACCGTTTGTCTGAAATGGTGTAGGGTTTCCTGCCTGAGCAGGGGGTTGGACTAGATGACCTCAAGGGTCCCTTTCAGTTCTATTCTATTCTATTCTATTCTATTCTAATAATAATAATAATAATGTTGGAAGGGACCTTGGAGGTCATCTAGTCCAACCCCCTGCTCAGGCAGGAAACCCTATACCATTTCGGACAAATGGCTGTCCAGTCTCTTCTTAAAAACTTCCAGTGTTGGAGCATTCACCACTTCTGGAGGCAGGTTGTTCCACTGGTTAATTGTTCTAACTATCAGGAAGTTTCTCCTTAGTTCCAGGTTGCTTCTCTCCTTGCTTAGTTTCCATCCGTTGCTTCTTGTCCTGCCTTTAGGCGCCTTGGAAAATAGCTTGACTCCCTCTTCTTTGGGGCAGCCCCTGAGATACTGGAACACGGTTATCCTTTCACCCCTCGTCCTTCTCTTCCTTAAACTAGACATCCCCAATTCCAGCAACCGTTCCTTATATGCTTTAGCCTCCAGTCCCCTAATCATCTTTGTTGCTCTTCTCTGCACTCTTTCTAGAGTCTCAACATCTTTTTTACATCGTGGTGACCAAAACTGGATGCCGTATTCCAAGTGTGGCCTTACCAAGGCCTTGTAAAGTGGTATTAACACTTCACGTGATCTTGATTCTCTCCCTCTGTTAATGCAGCCCAGCACTGAGTTGGCCTTTTTGGCAGCTGCAGCACACGGCTGGCTCCTATTTAAGGGATCGTCCACTAGGACTCCAAGATCCCTCTCACAAGTTACTACTATTGAGCAAGGTACCCCCTATACTATACCTGTGCATTTGTTTTTTCTTGCCTAAATGTAGAACCTTGCTTTTTTCACCATTGAATTTCATTTTGTTAGATAGTGCCCAGTGTTCAAGTCTGTATCAATTTGGAAGTGTTCAAGTCTATTCTATCAGTTTGGAAGAAATAGAGCTTCCCTTACTTGCAGTCTTTTTTTATAATTCGTGAGGTGTTTTTTTGCCCAATATTTTATTTATTGTTCTTTAACACACCTATTAACTGAACTTAATCTGCCTGAACTGAACCATAAGAAAAGCAGAAAGATTTTATGACGTTTATTTATTTAGGGCCTTACTCTGAAATTAAATCATGGATACATGTGTCAGCAAAAATGTATAAGCATCGAATACACATGCGAAGAACGAACAATATACCGTATAAAGAACTATTTTATTAAGCTTTCTGAAGTATAACAAAAAGGGGGGGGATATTGGCAGTGTTTCAAATTACACCAGGCCATCAGAACTAATTTGCAAAGGTTGTCTTATTAGCAATCACTGTTTTTGCAGAACCATCTTTTAACTGAAGAATGGATTCTCTTGTTTGCCTCTCCCATGACTTAATTCTGGGATTATTTCTCTCTAAAAGGTTAGCTGAACTGAGAGGGAAATTTAGAGTTATAATAAACAGTTTTGGCTCCCATTCGCCTTGCTATTGTCAAACACACCTTTGCCTGCCAAAGCAGAGTTCAAAAGCCCTCTGGAGGCTTTGTTGTTGCAGGTGCAACAATCAATTGTTGGGGATCGTGTTTAAAAGAGGATCCTAGGGGCACAACTTTTCCAGTTATTGTTTAATCTTCTTTTTTTTCCAACCGGGCCAAAAATGAAAAGAGTCACGGGAAGAAATGAAATTGAACCAGTCTTCAAACTTGATTCCTTTCCTTAATAGAGTCACTTCATCCACAGAGTCCCAGAATCTGATCCTTGAAATAATTTGATCATCTTGTTATCTTGTTCGGCCGGATCTTCCTTTCTTCTTCATTCGTGACGTTGCTCGAATCTTTGTCCTCGACGTACGGCCACAGTGGAGCCCAAATTTCCTGTTGTTAAGTGAGACATTTGTTAAGGGAGTATATTTTATTCTTTGCCACAGTTGTTAACTGACTCCTTGCAGGCCTTAAATTAGCAACGTGGTTCTTAAGTGAATTCACTTTGTTTTGTCTGAAGGTCGCAAAAAGGGGATCACGTGACCCCAGGATGCTGCAACCGTCATAAATATGAGTCGGTTGCCAAGCGTCCGAATTTGGATCACCTGGCCACGGGGATGCTGTAACGGCCATAAGTGTGAAAAAAGGTCATAAGTCACCTTTTTTCAGTGCCGTTTCAGTCGCTAAATGAACTGTTGTAAGTCGAGGACTATCTGAGGTGATGTTGGGTTGCATGAGGAACATTCTTCAAACTTTACAGGGAAGAAAAACAAGTATGCACTGTTAATTTGGATAAATTCCGAATTACGGATTGCACTTAGATCAGGGGCCTTCAAACTTGGCCCTTTTATGACTTGTGGACTTCATTTCCCAGAATTCCTCAGCCAGCCCTGGGCTGGCTGAGGAATTCTGGGAATTGAAGTCTACAAGTCATAAAAGGGCCAAGTTTGAAGGCCCCTGAAGGCTGGCGAGGAATTCTGGGAATTGAAGTCCACAAGTCATAAAAGGGCCAAGTTTGAAGGCCCCTGAGGGCTGGCTGAGGAATTCTGGGAGTTGAAGTCCACAAGTCATAAAAGGGCCAAGTTTGAAGGCCCCTGAGGGCTGGCTGAGGAATTCTGGGAGTTGAAGTCCACAAGTCATAAAAGGGCCAAATTTGAAGGCCCCTGAGGGCTGGCTGAGGAATTCTGGGAGTTGAAGTCCACAAGTCATAAAAGGGCCAGGTTTGAAGGCCCCTGAGGGCTGGCTGAGGAATTCTGGGAGTTGAAGTCCACAAATCATAAAAGGGCCCTGACTTAGATGCTCAAAATCAGCAAATGAAGTCGGGTGACTGAATGTTTTTATTAAAAGAACTAAGCTTTCTCCTTATTATGCTGCAAAGGATGCAAAGGGTAATTTGATCATTTGGACCAGAAAGTTTCAAAGCTTCTTTTTAAGACCTTGTTTGCTTCTCCTACAAGCAAAGATCCATATAATTCTTTTATCCGCCGGAATGTCCCTTTTTAACCAGAAACTTCTAAATTATTTTTGTCCTCTTTGCTCCCCAATGGAGTAGATTGAATGAATAGTTTGAGTTGCCAGGAGGTGGAACTATGGGAATGTATGAATGGGCTGAAGCTTAACAAAGACTTAATTCCACTTTAGGGTGAGCAGAGGGCAAAATGGCAGGATTGCATCTGATTGGGCTTGCACGATCCTTCTGGATAGGGATTGGCTCCTTTCCCAAGTGGGCGGAACCCTCACTTTGTCCTTAAAAGACAGAATTGGGAGATTGAATGGAAGGATTTGGGCAAAAAAACGCCTGCGGATCTGAAAAGGATACTGGCATTCATCCTTTCTCTTTAAAAGGGCCACCGCGATGTAAAAAAGATGTTGAGACTCTAGAAAGAGTGCAGAGAAGAGCAACAAAGATGATCAGGGGACGGGAGGTTAAAACATATAAGGAACGGTTGCTGGAATTGAGGACGTCTAGTTTAATGAAGAGAAGGACGAGGGGGGACAGGATAGCAGTGCTCCAATATCTCAGGGGCTGCCCCAAAGAAGAGGGAGTCAAGCTATTCTCCAAAGCACCTGAAGGCAGGACAAGAAGCAATGGATGGAAACTAACCAAAGAGAGAAGCAACCTGGAACTAAGGAGAAACTTTCTGACAGTTAGAACAATTAACCAGTGGAACAACCTGCCTCCAGAAGCGATGAATGCTCCAACACTGGAAGTTTTTAAGAAGAGACTGGACAGCCATTTGTCTGAAATGGGATAGGGTTTCCTGCCTGAGCAGGGGGTTGTACTAGATGACCTCCAAGATCCCTTCCAACTTTATTATTATTGTTGTTGTTATTGTTGTTATTATTGTTATACCAACAACAACAACAATAATAATAATATAGTATACAGAAAGTGTACCCTTTTTCTAGGGCAATTTTTGTACTTCAATCCTGCGCAACCTACAGTAGTGGCCAAAATTGTGGAAACCTTTTGGGGAAAAGTGTATTTTTGAGGTTTGATGGTTAATAGCACTGCTTTTTTGGGGGCGTAGTACCATAAAATTATATATCGATGGAAAGATAATTTAATCAAGAACATAATGCAACAAAGCTTGTTCAATTATCTGTACTATCAACATTTTATTCCAAGGATTCATTTTCTCCTGCCTTTCTTGACTGAAGCTCCCACAGGCTCCTCTCTGGGAATATAGATAGTCCTCAACTTACAACAGTTCATTTAGTGACCCGTCAAACAACGGGATTGAAAAAAGTCATACTTTCCACACTTGACGACCATTACAACATCCCCGTGGTCACGTGATCAAAATTCAGACTCTTGGCAACTGACTTGTATTTATGACGGTCGCAGTGTCCAGGGGTCACATGATCCCCTTTTGCGACCTTCTGACAAGCAAAAGTCAACGGGGAAGTCAGATTCCCTTAACGACCGTGTTACTCACTTAATAACTGCAGTGATTCGCTTATCAGTTGTGGCCAGAAAGGTCATAAAATGGGGCAAAAGTTACTTAGCAGCAGAAATTTTAAGGCTCAATTGTGGCCGTAAGTCGAGAACTACCTGTATATTAGGCTAACGAACCAGGCTAATAAACATACACAGTATTTACCAGGCAATTAAATACTTTATACTGATTTTGATTTTTTCCCCCTGAAGGAAGAACTTAAGGCAGAAGTCCCCAACCTTTTGGGCACCAGGGACCGGTTCCGTGGAGAGAGGTTTTTTCCACGGACCGGAGGGTGTGTGGTTTTGTGTCCTGCCTGCATCCCACGGATGGGGCTTTGCTTGTTTGTGCGGACCGGTTGCTGGCATGCCGCGGCCCATTACCGGTTCACGAACCGGGGGTCTGGGGACCCCTGACTTAAGGTATAGCTCCCATCACCCTCAGATTTTCTGTGTCCTATCAAAATATTTTGCAGATGCTGGTTAGAAACAAATTTCCTGTTGGGGACTTAAGGAGAGAAATAGATTTATAAGGCCAGGAGGAAGGAACTTACCTGGAACTAAGGAGAAATTTCCCAACAGTGAGGACAATTAACCAGTGGAACAACCTGTCTCCAGAAGTTGTGGGTGCTCCAACACTGGAGGTTTTTAAGAAGAGATTGGACAGCCATTTGTCTGAAATGGTATTGGGTTTCCTGGCTGAGCAGGGGGTTGGACTAGAAGACCTCCAAGGTCCCTTCCAACTCTGTTATGTTATTCTATTCTATTCTATTCCATTCTGTTATTATTCTATTCTATTCTATTCTATTCTATTCTATTCTATTCTATTCTATTCTGCATTCCACATTCCATTCTTATTCTATTCTATTCTATTCTGCATCCCACATCCCACATTCCATTCTTATTCTATTCTATTCTATTCTATTCTATTCTATTCTATTCTATTCTATTCTGCATTCTGTTCTACTCTACTCTGCTTTACTCTCTGAAATGGTATAGGGTTTCCTGCCTGAGTATGGAGTTGGACTAGAAGACCTCCAAGGTCCCTTCCAACTTTATTATTATTGTTATTGTTGTTGATGATGATGTTGATGTTGTTGTTGTTGTTATTGAAATGTAAGGGATATAATTTTATGGAAGGCAGTGTCTTAAAATGCAAGTAGTCCTTGACAGATGCCAATCACTCAAGGCTTAATAGCTCCTTGCCGTCCTCTTGGACAATCTTTTTTCTGCCTGCTCAACCCCTCACAACATTTAAAGGCCCTAGCAGACATTTTCCAGTTTCCAGCCGCTAACAGAGGATGCAAAGACTATTGCTTATAATCAAGTGTCATGAGAAATTTATATCAGTGTCCAGATTTACCCCAGTGACAAATCACGTCATCAGCTACAAAGCGGAGTGGAAACAACCTCACTGTTTTATCTCTCAGTGGCAGATAACAGCTTTTTAATTCCAGAGTCTCCTCTTAATCTTCAAAGCATTCCTTGCAGGAAAATTCATCTCTTGACTTAAGGTTTACATGCCCTGGAGGGAGTCTCTGCTTTAAATAAGGCCTCCTTTTTCTTCCTTAGAACACATCCATTTTTGTACATGGGAGTCTTGGGTTGAAAAAAAAAATTAAATAAAAAAATCCCTTTTTGTTTGAAGGAGAAATCTATTATTGTGGCAAAAAAAGAGGGTTTTGTTTAAGCGGGAACTGCAAATAACGTGTTTTGCTCAGAGAGATGATGATGTTGGTGTAGTTAAAAATAACATTTTAATCTTTAAAAGATTTAAAAGATGAAACGAGGCTGAAAAGGTCATTATTTTTAATCATTTATTACAATTATATGCCGCCCATCTCCCCTACAAGGTGACAAGATAATCAATATGATGATTTTGAAGGAAGGTCTCCTTACGTCTGATGAGCTATAAGTCCTAGATAGGAAAGACTTCATTTATTTATTAATATCCTATTTTTATTGTAACTAACTCAAGGTGGCGAACATATCTAATATTCCTTCCTCCTTCTATTTTCCCCACAACAATCACTGTGAGGTGCATGGGGCTGAGTGGGAAGGACTGACCTAAAGTCACCTTGCCAATTTTATGCCTAAGGCAGGACTAGAACTCACCGTCTCCTGGCGATTGGGCCAAAGTCACCCAGCTGGCTATCATCCCTAAGGCAGGACTAGAACTCACCGTCTCCTGGTGATTGGGCCAAAGTCATCCAGATGGCTTTCATACCTAAGGCGGAACTAGAACACACCGTCTCCTGGTGATTGACTCAAAGTAACCCCGCCAGCTTTCATGCCGGCAGTGGGACTAGAACTCACCGTCTCCTAGCTTCGAGCCCGGTGCCTTAACCACTAGACCAAACTGCCCCTCATTTGTACAGATAAATACGTGAGAAAATATGCAAGGTGCCATTTGGTTCTATTCTAGTGTAACCTATTCTAACATTCACGGACTGCCAAGGAGTCCCTAGGCCAGGGGTAGGCAACCTTGGCTCTTTTATGACTGGTGGACTTCAACTCCCAGAATTCCTGAGCCTGCCATGCTGAGGGGAAAGAGAGAGTTTCCAAGCTCAGCCATAGTGGCTCAGGAATTCTGGGAGTTGAAGTCCACGAGTCATAAAAGAGCCAAGGTTGCCTACCCCTGCCCTAGGGGAACAGAAGCAGCTGGTTGACACAAGGTTGTGTTTTAGGGGTGTCTTGTTTTAATACAGGTAGTCCTCGACTTACAGCTGTTTGTTTAGGATCTGTTCAAAGTTACGGCACTGAAAAAAGTAACTTATGACCATTTTTCACACTTGTTGCAGCCTCCCCACAGTCACATGATCAAAATTCAGACGCTTGATGATGGACACACATTTATTGACGGTCGCCGTGTCCCGTCCTGTTTTATGACCTCGTGACCTGCAAAGTCCATGGGAAAACCCGATTCATTTAACAACGGCGTTACTAACTTAACGACTGCGGCGACTCCCTTAGCAACTGTGGCAGAAAAGGTCATAAGACGGGGCACGATTACACTTCACCCATGTCTCGCTTAGCGACAGGACTCAGTTGCGGTTGTAAGTCGAGGACTACCTGGGCACGATTCTCTGGCGGGACGTATCTCTCCCGCATCTTGGATAAAGGAGGGGGTGTTTCATTTAGCTCCCCCCCCGTTTCTTGCACTCCCTCCCTACCCCATATATTGTGGGAAGCTGTTGTGGGTTTCCTGCCTGAGCAGGGGGTTGGACTAGATGACCTCCAAGATCCCTTCCAACTTTATTAATAAAGAAAGCTAACAACTGTGTGAAAAGCAGCCTCATTTTCTTGCATGTTAAACAGAGCAGGCCTGCAGATTGCTCCTCCGACTGTCTGGTTAAACGTTAAATTAGATTATCTAATTAAAAAGACCCATTTGAAGAGAGCGGGTCATTGACCGGATTATCCAGCAGGAGGAGAGACAGATGAGCCAAATCATTAGTTTTAAGCCATATATAGGAAACATTTGCATCTTTGCCTCTGAAAATCGGAAGGCCCATATCAGCTGTCAGATACGGCCCCATTGCAGGCCAGTTTAATAAATGATAACAGCAGCAAGGATGTTTATTTGCTCCGCTTTGGAAAGATCCACCCACAACAGAGGACAGAACAGGTAACAGTGGCTGAGTTTAATAGCCCTTGTGACAGAAAAAAAAATCACTAAAAGAAATTCCTTTATAATTGAAAACCCCTTGTGGGCCTTTTAATAATAACAAAAACAACAACAATAATAACAACAACAATAATAATAAAGTTGGAAGAGACCTTTAAGGTCCTATACTCCATCCCCCTGCTCAGGCAGGAAACCCTATGCTCCAACACTGGAAGCGAGCAAGGGGTTGGACTGGAAGACCTCAAAGATCCCTTCTAACTCGTTGTTGTTGTTGTTGTTGTTATTATTATTATTATTATTATTATTATTATTACAACCGAGCTCAGAAGGCACTAAGGACCCTCATCTCCAATTTTTCTCCTCTATTGGTAGTCCTCGGCTTACGACCACAATCGAGCCCAAAATATTTGTCGTTAAGTGAGACATTTGTTAAGTGAGTTTTGCCCCCCACTGGGCGACCTTTCTTGCCACCGTGGTTAAGTCCATCGCCGCCGTTGGTAAGTTAGTAACCCGGTTGTTAAGTGAATCTGGCTTCCCAAATTGGTTTTGCTTATCCAAAGGGGATCACGTGACCCCAGGGACACGGCAGCCGTCATAAGTATGAGTCAGTTGCCGAGCGGTCGAATTTTGATCACATGACCATAGGGTTGCTGCAACGGTCGTAAGTGTGAAAAAGTGTCACAAGTCCCTTTTTTCAGTGCCGTGGCAACTAAATAAATTGTTGTTAAGTTGGGGACTAGCTGTAATCACGTTCCGTCAGTCAGGTGTGTCTCCTGGGTGTAGCGCAGTTCTGTCTTTTGTGTGTTCGTTTTGAATTTGTAATCTCACTGTCGCCATTTTCATCCAGGCCCTCATTTTTGTCTGTATTCCTGATTACCTTCCTTCCTTTAAATATCTATATCAGGGGTAGGCAACCTTGGCTCTTTTATGACTCGTGGACTTCAACTCCCAGAATTCCTGAGCCAGCATGGCTCAGCTTGGAAACCTCTCCCTTTCCCCTCAGCATGGCTGGCTCAGGAATTCTGGGAGTTGAAGTCCACGAGTCATAAAAGATCCAAGGTTGCCTACCTCTGGCCTAGGCCTAGGCCGCTTTATGACTCGTGGACTTCAACTCCCAGAATTCCTGAGCCGGCATGGCTCAGCTTGGAAACTCTCCCTTTCACCTCAGCATGGCTGGCTCAGGAATTCTGGGAGTTGAAGTCCACCAGTCATAAAGCAGCCTAGGGCTAGGGCAGAGGTAGGCAACCTTGACTCTTTTATGACTCATGGACTTCAACTCCCAGAATTCCTGAGCCAGCATGGCTCAGTTTGGAAACCTCTCCCTTTCCCCTCAGCATGGCTGGCTCAGGAATTCTGGGAGTTGAAGTCCACGAGTCATAAAAGAGCCAAGGTTGCCTACCTCTGGCCTAGGCCTAGGCCGCTTTATGACTCGTGGACTTCAACTCCCAGAATTCCTCAGCCAGCATGGCTCAGCTTGGAAACCTCTCCCTTTCCCCTCAGCATGGCTGGCTCAGGAATTCTGGGAGTTGAAGTCCACGAGTCATAAAAGAGCCAAGGTTACCTACCCCTGATCTAAATGAAATGAATTGCCATAAAGTTCCTGTTTTTAATGTAATAAGATCGCCCTTGTTCTCTACTTATAATTGTGGGGCTTTTGTTTTTGTGACTAGATTGTTGGGATTGAAAGCAGTTTTGGCACCTGACGATAGAAATTGGGAAATCTTTTAGCTGCTTATGCAGGGATTGGGAAACAGCAGCCTGCAGGCCGTGAATTTTGGCGAATAGATGCTACCAAATAAGTACATTTGCTTATACACGAATGAGGAGCTCTGGGTTCTCTTGGTGATTCACTTGGACAGCTATTCATTAATATGAATTAACACTATTAGAATAGAATAATAACTTTATTGTCACTTCGAATGTATACCCATCGGCGTACGTTAAAATGAAATTTCGTTGCATTCAGCTCTCAAAGGGTCACCACCTCCGAGGTACACTACATCAATATGACAAAAATAAATAAATAAATACAGAATTCTGCCTATACCCACATCATAATAATATTAAACAGTAATCCTGTTTATTAATAGGAATTCATATTATCCAACCTAAGAAAAACGTTCATTTTCAAAGGAAGCCTGTGTCGGAGAACAAGATACATTGCTTAAAGCGACCCCATTTGCACGATTTTAAAGTTGGTGCTCTCTCAGCTTGGTGCTTTTCTTGTAGACATTTCATCACCCAAATAAATAGAATAGAATAGAATAGAATAGAATAGAATAGAATAGAATAGAATAGAATAGAATAGAACAACAGAACAGAATAATAATAGGATAGGATAGGATAGGATAGGATAGGATAGGAATACAAAATATGGAATGGAATAGAATGAATAGAATAGAATAGAATAGATAAAATAATGACAGGATAGGATAGGATAGGATAGGATAGGATAGGAATACAAAATATGGAATGGAATGGAACAGAACAGAACAGAACAGAACAGAATAGAATAATAATAGGATAGGATAGGATAGGAAAGGAATACAAAATATGGAATGGAATAAGAATAGAATAGAATAGAATAGAATAGAATAGAATAGAATAGAAAGGGACCCTGGAGGTCTTCTAGTCCAGCCCCCTGCTCAAGCAGGAGAACTTACACCAATATATATATTAGTCACAAGTCCTTAATACTTCATCAGCAACAGAGTGTCTGGGTTCCAATATTTAATTTACTAATCCATATTAAGTTCCCTTCTCTCTACCTCTTTTTTCTAGCCATTGATAAAAAGTATCCCATGTTCTAAAGTATACTGAGTCTTCTTTCTCTTTCATTTTCAATGTCACCCTGTCCATTTCTGCACAATCTAGAATTTTTTTGATTAACTCTCCCTCCGATGGTAATTCTGCCTTTTTCCAATGTTGAGCGAATACAATTCTCGCTGCAGTTAAATACATGTAATATTAAATATACACATTCTTTCTCATAGTTTCCTACAATTATACCTCACAAAAATAATTCTGGCGTAAAATCTTATTTGTTTTGTAATCATTTTTCTCTAACCGTACATGTATTCTTGACCACAAAATGTGCTTTTCCAAGAGGAAAAATCCCAGCTCAGCTAAAGGAATGATCAAGAAAACTGAAATAAAATTTAACCCTAGTTGCAATCCTGTGGGGGTTTTTTTCACTTTGCGACCGCTTCGCTTAGTGACTGACACGCAGTCGCGAAACAAAAGCTTCCCGAAGACTTCCAGACGTTGCAAAGATTCCAGCAAACCAGTTCTACTGTTCCTTTTATATTAAAAAGATGATTTTATAAACCTTTCCTTCAAGACGCCATGTTCAGTTTTTAACAGTTTGGTGCCTCCTGAGTAGTTTAAGCCTTGGGAATTATTGTTTTCCGGATCGCTAACAGAGAGTTTATTTTTATTTTTCAGGCCAATATGGGTATATGCTTCCTTGTTATCCTATTCAGCAGCTGCTTAACATACCTAGGTGTTGCCAATATAACATCAGGTGAGTTACCTGTAGTTTATTTTGCGGGGGGGGGGAGGAGGGAGGGAGATGGGCTAAATGGAGACATGACAAGGTCTTTTAGGCGTATGTCTGTTCTTGGCTGTCAGTCTGTTTTTATTTTATAACAGTATCTCTCCATTTCTAAGTATATACTTGTCTTCTCTGTGATAAGGCTGTGGTGGGATGTTCTGTAAATCTAGCCATTTCAGGCTTTACACCTGCGCAGTGGTTAGAATGCAGTATTGCAGGCAAAAACTCTGCCAACAGCCAGTAGTTCAATCCTGATGGGGCTCAAGGTTGACTCAGCCTTTCATCCTTCCAAGGGTCAGTAAAATGAGGACCTAGATCGTTGGGGGCAATAGGTTGACTCTGTAAACTGCTTAGAGAGGGCTGTAAAGCACTGTGAAGTGGTATATAAGTCTAAGCGCTATTGCTGTTCTGTTCTGTTCTGTTCCGCTCCGTTCCGTTCCGTTCTATTCTATTCTGTTCTATTCTATTCCATATATTCCATTCTATTCCATTCCATTCCATTCTATTCTATTCTATTCCGTTCCATTCTATTTTATTCCATTCCATTCCATTCCATTCTATTCTATTCCATATATTCCATTCTATTCCATTCCATTCTGTTCTGTTCCGTTCCGTTCCATTCCACTCCACTCCATTCCATTCCATTCCATTCCATTCCATTCTATTCTATTATTCTATTCTATTCTATTCTATTCTATTCTATTCTATTCTATTCTATTGCATTCTATTGCATTCCATTGCATTCTCTATTCCAGTGATGGTGAATCTTTTTGAGACCGAGTGCCCAAACTGCAACCCAAAACCCACTTATTTATCGCAAAGTGCCATAGCTGCATCAGCATTGTGGTGCCCTCAGGGGGGGAGGAGAGCATGGCCCACTGGGTGGGCGTGGCTGCAGTGGTCACGGCAGATTGGGTGAGCATGGCTGGGGCCAGTCCCTTGCCATCTCCGGGGCATCCCCGGGGGGGGGGGCAACGTCGCTTGCTCGCTCACTTCCTGCCCTGTTGCTTCCAAACGCCACCTGCTCGCTACTCTGGTGAACTCTACTGGGGCAACGGCATGTGTGCCCACTGCTCTATTCTATTCTATTCTACTCTACTCTACTCTACTCTACTCTACTCTACTCTACTCTACTCTACTCTACTCTATTCTATTCTGCATTCTATTCTATTCAGCATTCTATTCTGTTCTATTCTGCAGTCTAGTCTAGTCTACTCTGCATTCTGTCTGTTTTGCATTCTGTTCTAATCTAGTCTAGTATATTTTACTCTACTCTGTATTCTATTCTATTCCATTCTATTCTATTCTACTCTATTCTGCATTCTATTCTATTCTATAAAATAAATTTTGCAAGTTGCATGAGGGAGTGGGATACTCTTTGGAAAAGCAGCGTATCTTGGAAGTGTCCTTTTTATTCTTTTCTTCCAGTACATCCGTCGACCGAGAGTCCCTTGCCCACCACCAGTTTAGTGAAAACTGCCAGTACGCAGTCGAGTAGTGCAAAACCCACCAGTTCCATGAAGAGGCCCACCACGTCACCAGGCGGGTCTCCGACCGTGGCACAGAGCCACCCGCCTCCGAAAGTGCCAGAAGCCACAACCACCGCCACCGTCACTGTGCCCAGCGTGAGAGCGGCAACGACGTCACACAAGGCTCTGCCGACGACATCGGGGCCCACCACCGTCCCACCTAATGCTACAGAACTTCTTTCCAATGTCAGCACGACAGATAAAACCTTGATGACGGTGGAGGACAACTTCACAAGTGCACTAGTGACTTCACAAGCCTTTAACACCGCAAGTAGGGAATCACTTATTTATTATTAAATTAGATAGATAGATAGATAGATGATAGATAGATAGATAGATAGATAGATAGATAGATAGATAGATAGATAGATAGATAGATAGATAGATAGGGATGGATGGATGGGAAGATAGATATATAGGTAGGTCGGTAGGTAGGTAGGTAGGTAGATGGATGGATGGGAAGATAGATAGACAGACAGATGATGGATGGGAAGATAGATAGATAGATAGATAGATAGATAGATAGATAGATAGATAGATAGATAGATAGATAGATAGAGACAGACAGACAGACAGACAGACAGACAGACAGACAGACAGACAGACAGACAGACAGACAGACAGACAGACAGACAGACAGACAGACATGATGGATGGGAAGATAGATAGGATAGATAGATGATGGATGGGAAGATAGATAGGATAGATAGATAGATAGATAGATAGATAGATAGATAGATAGATAGATAGATAGATAGATAGATAGATAGATAGATAGACGGATGTTACTTCTGCCTTTATTATTCTACAAGTAACTCAAGGTGGCGATCATGCATAATACTCCTTCCTCCTCCTATTTTTTCCACAACAACCCAGTGAGGTGGGCTGGGGTGAGAGCAAGTGACTGACCCAAAGTTGCCCAATTGTTCTTTCTCACGCCTAAGGCTGGGCTAGCCCACACCATTTCCTGGTGATTGGCCCAACCTCAATCAGCCAGCTTTCAAGCCTAAGGTGGGACTGGAACTCACCACCTCCTGGTGATTGGCCCAGAGTCACCCAGCTGGCTTTCAAGCCTAAGGCGGGACTGGAACTCACCACCTCCTGGTGATTGGCCCAAAGGTATCCAGCTATCTTTCATGGTTAAGAAGGGACTAGAACTCACCGTCTCCTGGTGATTGGCCCAAAGTCACCCTGCCGGCTTTCATGCCTAAGGCGGTACTAGAACTCCCCATCTCCTTGTGATTGACCCAAAGTCACCTAGCCGGCTTTCACGCCTAAGGCAGAACTAGAACTCAGAGCTACAGTGTTAAAAATCCTGCACAGAAGTGCAACATTCATCCCTGAAAGAAAGTAAATGAATAAACCAGGGAGAATTTGAAGAGAGTTACAGAACTCTTCACAAAGAAAAGAAAGAAAAGAAAAATTCTAGGAAAGAAGGTGAGGACATTAGAGTAAAGACGTACGTAGACTTTTATAATAACATTTTTTAAAAAAAGGAAAAATAGCAAATATATAGAGAGCCAGAAAAGTCTTGAGAAATGATGTTGAATTCTGGAAAACATTTACCAATGCTCCCTTTGTGCGCTTTCTATTTACAGCCGAGATTACAGGACATACTGGTAAGTGCATTTTGCTGTATTTTATTTTGTTTAAAATTCTCTTACTATTTAATCAAGAAATTCTCGTTCTTGGAAACGACGTCTCTTCTAAAGCTGGCATTAAACTTTGTGATCTTGGGGACATTTGGATAGCCACAAGCAAGGCCAGGGCAATGTCCCAGGAATGTGTACAGAAGGGGGGAAAAAAAGGAAGTTTCATCTATATGAAGGTCCTTATGTAATCATAACATCCCCAGGATCACGTGATCAAAATTCAGGCGCTTGGCAACTGACTCGTATTTACGACGGTTGCAGCGTCCCGGGGTCCCACTTCACAACTGGGTTACTAACTTAACAACTGCAGGGATCCCTTCACAACCGGTGGCAAGAAAAAGGGTAAAATGGGAGAAAACTCACATCACCACTGTCTCCCTTAGCGACGGAAATTATAACCTCGATTGTAGCCGTAAGCCGAGGACTATTTGTACCTTTTTAAAAAAAAATGAATTCCAATCGCAACGGATCCCCTAACCTGGATTTATATTGTCACCTCCCATTTGATATATTAAATTTCCACTGTTCTTCAAATTTCAAGTCATACGCCCAGGAGATACACCAACAGATGTAAAGGAAATTTAAGATTTTCTAAATTTTGGGCTTGGCGTATTTTCTCTCTCTTAGTAGATAAATGAGCTTCAGTTCAATAAGTTACACGTATTTGCTGACTCTGGAAAATATTCAGGCTAGTGACAAACAGCAAGGGGTTTCGAAGAATTTCCAGATATAATTTTCCGGCAGATAATCCTGTTCCATTTCACCTGGGGGGGAGGAAATTCTAATTTCATATCTCCTGCGGTTTGAGATAGCGGTGAGGACTTACCAGGAGAAAGATGTTAAGAGTTACTGCAGGCGGTTAACACAACTGATTGTGCAACCCTTGTAAAAGCCGGGCAAATCTGTGCAAGAGGATCGACCAAGAAAGGTATCTAAAAACAGTGGCCAATATTTTAATTTCAAGTATAGCATGAGCGTTCTTTTAAAAAAAAAAGAAACTGAATTGTTTGACACATTATTAACATCTGGAAACTGATCAGTGAGAACAATTAACCAGTGGAACAACCTGCCTCCAGAAGCTGTGGGTGCTCCAACACTGGAAGTTTTTAAGAAGAGACTGGACAGCCATTTGTCTGAAATGGTATTGGGTTTCCTTCCTGTGCAGGGGGTTGGACTAGATGACCTCCAAGGTCCCTTCCAACTTTTTTATTATTATTATTATTATTATTATTATTATTATTATTATTATTATTATTATTATTATTATTATTATTATTATTATTATTATTATTATTATTATTATTATTATTATTATTATTATTATTATTATTATAGGTTGAAATGGAGGGGAAAAAATTGCAAAAAGGAAAAGTTGTCAACAATTGAGCCGAAAGTGTTCGTTGTTCAGCGAGACCTCTGTTAAGTGAAAAAGGCCCATTTTACGATGTTTCTTGCCCCACTTGTTAAGTGAACCATCGGCAGTTGTTAAGCTACTAACGCAGTTGTTAAGTGAATCTGGCTTCCCCCATTGACTTTGCTTGTCAGAAGGTCGCAAAAGGGGATCACGTGACCCTGGGACACAGCAACCGTCGTAAATACGAGTCGGTTGCCAAGTGTCCGAATTTTGATCACGTGACCACGAGGATGCTGCAACGGTCGTCCGTGTGAAAAGTGGTCGTACGGTACTTTTTTTTCCAGTGCTGTTGTATCTTCGAACGGTCACTAAATGAACCGCTGTAAATCGAGGAGTGCCTGTAACTAATGGGCTGGTTTTACTCCACCGGAGTTGCTCTTCGCTTGAGGCAAAAGAGGTTCCTGGGGTGCGTGATAAATAGGAATTAAATTTTCCCAGTGCAGGAGATGATCAGCCTGAGTCGGAGGGAGAGAGGGAGAGGTTAAACGCCTCCTTAGTCTCGAATCCCTTTGCGATCACAAGAGACCTTGAATTCCACTGACTCTCGTCTACCGGCAATTTGCTTTGATCGTTAGTAGCTCAGATTCTTGTGTAGAGAGCATAAGCTTGCAATCAACCTCTAGGCAGGTAGTCCTCGGCTTATGACCACAATCGAGCCCAAAACTCATATTGATAAGCGAGACAGCTCTTAAGTGAGTTTTCTCCATTTTTACGACCTTCCTTGCCACATTTGTTCCACGAATTTGTTCCACATTTGTTCCACTGCAGTTGTTTGTCACACGGTTGTTAAGTGAATCTGGCTCCCCCCACTGACTTTGCTTGTCGGAAGGTCGCAAAAGGGGGAAATCACATAACCTCGGGGCACTGCGACCATCATAAATATGAGTCAGTTGCCAAGGGTCTGAATTTGGATCACATGCTCTTGGGGGATGCTGCAGTGGCCGTATCAATGTGAAAGATGGTCCTAAGTTGCTTTTTCCCGGTGCCGTTGTAACTTCAAATGGTCACTAAACGAATTGTTGTAAGTGGAGGACTACCTGTATTCATTTGAACCGCCCAGATTTCCTGATTTTTTTCCCGTTTTGACCCCAAATCTGGATTAAAGGAAATAGGGAGATTTTATTCTTCGTTGCCAGTGGCGATGAGAAATGGCAGGAAAAGGAACGGGAACCCTTTCTCCACATCTGCCTTTGGACTTCCAGATGTTCCGATGATGTTAAAAGGGGATTTTGGGGAAATTGCAGGAAAACCCCAGCAATGAGTGGCTATAAATTACCGTCTCACCAGAAGCAGCGTTCAGCTCAACAAATAAGAGGAAACCTGAATAGCAAATAGCTGTTTTTTTTTTAACTGGGCTTTCACTCTAGTTAATCCTGGTTTGATTAGCCACCATAGGAGGCGGGGAGCTATTCTGAACGTTCTTTCTTCTTTTTGCGTTTATTCAGGTGACTCAGATCCTCGACGAGGTAAGCCGATCCTCTTCACGTTGGCAAATCTGTTGGAAATCTTTTGGTTAAATATCTTTTTTTTTTTTTTAAATCATTACTTTGGGATATTATATTTTATTAAGCCAGGAGAATTTCCCAACTGTTTGGCCAAGCTTTTGTGAGATTTCCTTTTCCGAGAATAGGAGAGTGGAAAAAGGCATTCCTTCGGTGGGTCTTAGTGTAATGTACTTTTTTTTAAATTTCAATTTATGTGGCCACCCACCTCAGGTTTATGAGGTCTGGGTAGCTACAAGTCACAGTGGGGGGGGGGGGAATAGAAGGTGGCTTAGCAATTTATTGATGCCAGAGTTTGTACACTTCCTCAACTTGCAGTCATTCATTTAGCGACCGTTCAAAATTACAACAGCATAGACGTTGTTTGTGGGAAGCCCGCTCTCTCTTCTTCCTTTCCTTTCCTTTCCTTTCCTTTCTCTTCCTTTCCTTTCCTTTCCTTTCCTTTCCTTCCTTCCCTTTAATCCTCTCTTTCCCTTCCCTTCCCTTCCCTTTAATACTTTCCTTTCCTTTCCTTTCTTCCTTTCCCCTTTCCTTTCCCCTTCCCACCCTTTCTTCTCCCTCCTTCTTCCTCTTTATCTCCCTTTCACTTCCTTCCCTTATCTTTGCTTCCCTTCCCTTCTCTTCCCTTCCCTTTTCTTTCCTTTGCTTCCTTTTCCTTCCATTTTTTTCCTTCCTTTCCCTTCCCTTCTCTTCCTTTTTCTTTCCTTTCCTTTCCTTTCCATTCCTTCCCCTTCCCTCCCTTTCCTTTCCTCTCCCTCCCTCTTCCTCTTCCTCTTTATCTCCCTTTCATTCCCTTCGCTTCCCTTTGCTTCCCTTCCCTTCCTTTTCTTTCCTTCCGATCCCTTCCCTTTACTTCCGTTCCCTTCTCTTTGTTTCTCTTCCCTTCCTTTCCTTTTTCTTTCCTTCGCTTCCCTTCCTTTCCTTTCCTTTCCTTTCCTTTCCATTCCTCCCCCTTCCCTCCCTTTCCTTTCCTCTCCCTCCCTCTTCCTCTTCCTCTTTATCTCCCTTTTCTTTCCTTCTGTTCCCTTCTCTTCGCTTCCCTTCCCCTTTCCTTTCCTTTGCTTCCCTTCCCTTCCCTTTTTTCCCCTTCGTTTCCCTTCCCTCCCCTTTCCTTCCGTTCCCTTTTCTTTTCTTTTTTTTTTTCTCCTTTCTCTTCTTTCGCTGTTCACCGCAGGCAGGAAGCCGGAAGCAGGGTCTTGCCAGCTGATTTTTATTTTGTGTTCTCTGGTTGCTTTCTGCCTGATGCCCTGTCCTTCCCCTCCCCTCCCCTCCCCTCCCCTCTCACCGCCCGGGGTGACAGGGCAAGGTCCAAACCCCTCAGCTTTTCAAGCCAGCCAGCAGTTCCTTGGCAAAGCTCTTGCACATTTCACCCGGAGCCCCTTGCAGGGCTGCAGTCTTGCAAAAAGTACCATTTATGCTTGCTTTTTTTCTCCCCTTTCTGTTTTGGGGGAGAAGGAAGGGTTTCTTTCTGCACAAACACAAAACCAAAACCACACAAAACACACACGTGGCCTCAGCTGCTCCAAGCGTGCTCGGAACAGGTGTTTTTTTAAAAAAAAATTGTAAGAATAAAATTGCCTGGAATCTAAATTTTCTGTTCAAAAAAGAGAGAAGAATCCCAGTTTCAAAGTTGGAACAATTCCTCAAACTTCATGGGAGAGAAAATCTGGAAACAAAAGTCCGCCTTTCAGGGTCGATGTGTACGGGCAGCCCTCGACGTAACGAGCACATTTTTACGTCGCTAAGTGAGACATTCGCTCAGCTGCTTTGGCCCCCCGTTTTACGACTTTTCCTTGCCGCGGTTCTTAAGCGAATCACTGCCGTCGTTAAATGCGCAACACCGTCGTTAAGTGAATCCGGCTTTCTCCCCCCCCCGTGACTTTGCTCGTCAGAAGGTCGCAAAAAGGGGATCGCGTGAGGCCCCCCCCCACTCCCGGGACGCCGCGATCCCCGTCATAAATGTGAGTCAGGCCTCTGAAGGTAAATCACGTGACCACGGGGATGGTCGTAAGTGTGAAAAACGGTCATAAGTCACTTTTGTCGGGGCTGCTGTAACTTCCAGCGATCGCTAAATGAACTGTTCCTGACTTACAGCCGCAATTGATCCCCAAAATTTCCGTTGCTAAGCGAGACGGTTGTTAACGGGAGCGTTGCTTCATTTTACGACCCGTCTCGCCAGTCGTTAAGTCAGGAAACGGAGGTCGTTAAACGAATCTGGCTTCCCCCGTTGACTTTGCTTGTCGCAAGGTCGCAAAAGAGGAATCGCCTGATCCCAGGACACTATAATTGCCACAAATATCGGTCAGTTGCCGGGTGCCTGAATTTTGATCGTGTGACCACGGGGATCTGGCAACGGTCGTGTTAACAACAGTCAGGAACCATCTTTTTCAGTGCCATTGTAACTGAACGGTCACTAAACAAAATCGTTGTAAATTGAGGACTGCCTGGATCAAAAGCTGCTTCCGTTGCTATATTTATTTCTTTATCTGTAACCTACCTTGATTTTTTTTTTACAAATAATTCAAAGAGGCAAACATACCAACGCACCTTCCTCCTCCTATTTCCCCCAAAACAACGACCCTGTGAGGTGGGTTGGGCTAAAGGGAGAGGGAGTGGCCCAAAGTCACCCAGCTGGCTTTCATGCCTAAGGCGGGACTAGAACTCACCGTCTCCTGGTGATTGGCCAAAAGTCACCCAGCCGGCTTTCATGCCTAAGGCGGGACTGGAACTCACCGTCTCCTGGTGATTGACCCAGAGTCACCCAGCTGGCTTTCATGCCTAAGATGGGACTAGAACTCACCATCTCCTAGTGATTGACTCAAAGTAATCCTGCCAGTTTTCATGCCTAAGGTGGAACTAGCACTCACTGTGACCTGGTGATTGATCCAAAGTCACCCAGCTGGCTTTCATACCTAAGGCGGGACTAGAACTCACCGTCTCTTGGTGATTGACCCAAAGTCACCCAGCTGGCTTTCAGGCCTTAAGGCAGGACTAGAACTCACCGTCTCCTGGCGATTGATCCAAAAATCACCCAGCCGGCTTTCATGCCTAAGGTGGGACTTGAATTCATGGTCCTCCACTTTTTTCTAGCCAGCTGCTTTAACCACTGGACCAAACTTGCTCTCAGTCGCTATGAAACCCATCCTGCAGAGCGTTTGGCTGTCGGAAGGTCTTTAAGGACGGGGTGAAAATTGGCTTTTCGTTTCCATCCCTTCAAAGCTCTGCTCACCTCCCAACATACCTTTTGGCCCCGAATGCTTTGAAAGGCTTCTTGTTGCCATTTGGCTGAGCCGAAAAACCCACCGCCTTAAAATCGCTCTGTTTTCTCTCTCTCTTCTCTTCCAGATGAAACACCCATCATCGCCGTCATGGTGGCCCTCTCCTCCTTGCTCGTCATAGTATTTATTATTATTGTTCTGTACATGTTAAGGTGAGTCAGCGTCTCCTCTTCACCTTTGCATCGCATTCGCATCCATTCATCCGAAATGGTATATAGGGTTTCCTGCCTGAGCAGGGGATTGGACTAGATGACCTCCAAGGTCCCTTCCAACTTTATTATTATTATGTATTATTTATTATTTAATGCATCCGAATCTTGATCGCGTAAACCCCGAAGTGCTGCAAAGGTCGTCACAAGGAAAAAACATATAAGGAACGGTGGCTGGAATTGGGTATGTCTAGTTTAACGAAGAGAAGGACGAGGGGGGGACATGATAGCAATCTTCCAGTATCTCAGGGGCTGCCCCAAAAAAGAGGGAGTCAAGCTGTTCTCCAAAGCACCTGAAGACAGGACAAGAAGCAACGGATGGAAACTAACCAAGGAGAGAAGCAACCTAGAACCAAGGAGAAACTTCCTGACAGTTAGAACAATTAACCAGTGGAACAACCTGCCTCCAGAAGCGGTGAATGCGCCAACACTGGAAGTTTTTAAGAAGAAACTGGACAGCCATTTGTCCGAAATGGTATAGGGTTTCCTGCCTGAGCAAGAGGTTGGACTAGATGACCTCCGAGGTCCCTTCCGACTTTATCATTATTATTATAAAGCACCAGAAGGCAGGACAAGAAGCAACGACTTCAACCTTTCTCTCTCTCTCTCCCACATTCTTCAGCTCCAAAAATAACGTTGAAGTCATCGGGGACCAAAAAGGTCCCCGGCCATCTCTAAGGGCAAAGTAACGGCGCGTTAAAAGAGGTGTGTGTGGACGGGAGGGGAGGAAGAAGACGAATAGAATAACTCGCAAGTTGCACCAGAATCCAGGAATTCAAAACGTTCCCACTCGAACCAGGAAACGATCAAGTCCCGGCTTGCGCGAAGCACGTTACGGATGATTTGTGCTGTCATCTGAAACTTACCCACGCACCAAAAACCTGGATTTAAAAAGCGTCTGCCGAACAAAAAACCCACACAGGGACAGGAAGGGTGGGGACGTATTTTTGTAAAATTGGTACGGGCAGGTTTGATATGAGGCCTCCTTTGTTTTAGAAACGAAACCTACCCCACAGAGAGGGACCATTTCCTCCACGTGCGGTTAAACGTGACCGCAGCCTCTGCCTTCTCTTACAGAGGGTTGCTGCTGCACCTTAACGCAAAAAAAAAAAAATGCGTCCCCTTGCAACTTTTGCAAAAAAGGAAAAAAAAAAACCTACGACTTTGAGCCCAGCATTTCTGTTGTTCAGTGCGACATTGGTGAAGTGAGTTTTTCCCCATTTCCTTGCCACCGTCGTTAAATGAATCACTTCGGTTGATAGGCTAGTAAACCCTTTGTTAAGGGAATCAGGCTCCCCCCCCATTGAGGTGGCTTGTCGGAACGTCGCAAAAGGAGAGCACGTGACACACACACACCCCGGGACACTGCACCCGTCGTAAATATGAACCAGTCGCAGGAAGAACCTGCCTCCAGAAGCGGTGAATGTTCCAACACTGGAAGTTTTTAAGAAGAGACTGGACAGCCATTGGTCTGAAATGGTGTAGGGTTTCCTGCCTGAGCAGGGGGTTGGACTCGATGACCTCCAAGGTCCCTTCCAACTTTACTATTATTATTATGTATTATTTATTATTTAATGCATCCGAATCTTGATCGCGTAAACCCCGGGGTGCTGCAAAGGTCGTCACAAGGAAAAAAACAGGTCATAAGTTAACATTTTCCCGTGCCGTGGCAATTTTGATCGGTCACTAAACCAAGCGTTGTAAGTCAAGCTGTATTGAAGTACGGTGCTTTTTGTTGATCTTTTTCAGGGGTGTCAAACTCAATTTCATTGAGGGCCGCATCAGCATTGCGGTTGCCCTCGGGGGGGGCGGGTGTGTGTGGCCAGGGTGGGTGCGGCCTACTGGGTGGGGTGTGGATGGAGTGGGTGTGGCCTACTGGGTGGGCGTGGCCAGCTCTACATCGTTCGCGTCAAGGGGGCCTGTGGGGGCCTGGGCAGGAGTGGGACAGATCGGAGGGTCTCTGGCAGAAGGGGGTGGGACCGGGGCAGAGCCCATCAAGCCGGATAGGTGAAGTAGGCGAGGTCCATTTGCTGGCCACTTCCAGGCGATGGTCCATTTCTTCATTCCTCACAAAGGGGGACCCCTCCCCAGCATGCACCCAGGGGGCACGGGCGACGCGGCAGGGGCCGGTTCCTCACTGTTTCCAGACGGCCTTGTGGAGCTAAGACTGAATGCGTTTCAGCATAGATGGCCACCACAAAATTGTACATTGGCTCCTGCCCGGCCTGGGCCAGGGCCAAGGCAGTGGGGGCCGTTCCCTCACTGTTTCCAGGATGGCTTCGCGGCCCACATGTTGCTTGCTGGTTTTTAGAATAACGGTTGGACCTGGAAATGGTGCCATTTCGACAGTTGCGGAAATTCATGTGCTCGCGAATCTTTTAAGTGAGAATATGCTAATTCTTGCACATTTGGATAATAACGCAATTATGCAAGGTCACGCTTCCCTGACAATCTCTTCCTTTGAAGACCGGCTTAGGAGGAAATGGTTGAGTCTGATTTTTAAATAGCCAGAAAGTTTCCTGGTTTCGTTCGTATACGGTAGTGGCCGAAATGGTGGAAAACTTTTGGGAAAAGTGTACAGTAGAAATGCCACCTTTGGTTAAGTTTCCACCCATTTTTCTTCTCATTTTTTTTATAACTGTAGCCTTGTTCACTTAATAACACTATTTTACATCGCTTTCTGGGTGACCAGTCAACTCTTTGCACCATGACTTTAATTTTATTACGTTTTGCAAGCTCACGAAATGAAAGAACACCAAAAAACCCAGCCAACTTGATAAGCGATCACATAACACACTGACAAATGTCCTCCTCTCAGCTTCAATATGTAACATCAATCACTGGATCTCACTGTGATCTGATTGGCTCATGGCCAAAACAAGATGACAGCCGATTGGCTCTCTAAACACTCATGCTCATTGGCTACAATAGGATGAAGGAAAGCTACCTGAGATCAACCTAAGCAAGTTGTGCTTCCTTTTTCTGGTTATTTGGCTATAACATTTCATAGAATACAGTACGGATAATTGAACAAACTTTGTTGCATTACGTTCTTGATTAAATTATCTTTCCATTGATATATAATTTTATGGTATTCCTCCCAAAGAAAGTGGTGTTATTAGCCATCAAACCTCAAAAATACACTTTTCCCAAAAGGTTTCCATAATTTTGGCCACTACTGTAATTTTAATTTCTCTCTGTCCCTTTGCCACCGTTCTCTTGATGTAAGTTGGTTCTTATCCCGAGCGTTGCCTAGTATTGCTGGCATGTATGTGTATGCAGAATCCAACTGCTGTAGCATATTCCTTTTTCGCCTCCAATAATTGTATTACATTTTACAAAGCATACACATTAAAAAAAAAACCAAGATAAGCTAATAATCGAGAAAAGGTAAAGAGTAAAAAGAGAATGAGAACAGAAGTGTGAAAAGATATAAAGGAAAACTACCTATACATACACATATATGTATGTGTATAGGTAGTTCTTGACTTAACAACAGTTCATTTAGTGCAAGTTTGAAGTTACAACGGCACTGACAAAAGAGACTTATGACTGTTTTTCACACTTACGACTGTTGAAGCATCCCCGTGGTCAAAATACAGCCACTTGGCCACTGACTCATACTTATGACGGTTTCCAGTGTCCCAGGGTCACGTGATTCCCTTTTGTGACCTTCTGACAAGCAATTCATTTAACAACTATGTTACACACTTAACAACTGCAGTGATTCACTTAACTGTGGCAAGAAAGGTAACAAGTGTCTCGCTTAGCGACATAAGTTTTTGGTTTCCATTATGGTCGTAAGCTGAGGACTATCTGAATATATATAAAGAGTGACTTCCAACTTCTTCTTTCAAGGATAGTAAGAACACTTACATTCAACTCTTAATTTCAGGCTGTGTGAAAAACGGTGACAAGTCCCTTTTTTTCAGTGCTGTTGTAACTTCAAATAGTCACTAAGCGAATTGAGGACGACATGTATCATTTTTTTGGGGATGTCAAGTCTATTGGAGATTCTTACTGCAACACATGAGGGCCCTTGGGGGGTCTGCTGATTTCTTCATTTATTTTTATTTTTTTTATCATAGGTTCAAAAAACACAAGCAGGCTGGAAGCCACTCCAATTCTTTCCATTTGTCCAACAGCCGGACAGATGACGTTGGTGAGTCTTGCATTCTCTCCTCCGTTGTCGGGAACTAGAAATCCTAAATCTCGTTCTTCGCCCTCCTAGACCCGTTCCAGAATGATATTCTAAGACTGGGCCGGGCTCCCCAAAGCAGAAAAGACAGGTTGAGTTAAATATCATCCAACAAAATGAAATTTAATGTGTGTGTGGGGGAAAACAAGGTTTTACACCTGGGCAGGAAAAAAAAACAAAGTTAAAAGTACAGATTGGGCAAAACCTGGTTCAAAAACAGTAACTGTGAGAGGGACCTTGGAGTCCTAGTGGACGATCACTTAACTGTGAGCCAACGGTGTGCGGCAGCAGCCAAAAAAGCTAATACAATCCTGGGTTGTATAAACAGAGGCAGAGAATCAAAATCACGCGAAGCGTTAGTACCGCTTTGTAAAGCCTTAGTAAGGCCACGCCTGGAATACGGCATCCAGTTTTGGTCACCACAAACCTATAAAAAAGATGTTGAGACTTTGGGGAAAAAGTGCAGAGAAGAGCAACTAAGATGATTTAAAAGCCTGGAGACAAAAACATATGAACGGTTGTCGGAATTGGGTATGGCTAGTCTAGAAAAAAGGACTAGGGGAGACACGATAGCAGTATTCCAGTATTTGAGGGGCTGCCATAGAGAGGAGGGGGTCAAATTATTCTCCAAAGCACCAGAGGGCAGGAGAAGAAACAAGGGATGGAAACTAATCAAGGAGAGAAGCAGCCTGGAACTAAAGAGAAACTCCCTAACAGTGAGGACAATTAGCCAGTGGAACTCTCTGCCTCCAGAAGTTGTGGGTGCTTCATCCCTGGAGGTTTTTAAGAAGAGATTTGGCAGCCATTTGTCTGAAATGGTATAGGGTCTCCTGCTTGAGCAGGGGGGCTGGACTAGATGACCTCCAAGGGCCCTTCCAGCTCTATTCTGATTCTAAGAGTCTCTCCTCAGCAGTTTCCTTCATTGCTCCTCGCCTATAGACAGACTCTTGCCAAATTAAAGCAAGCTACTTGTAGCATTCAAGATCAAAACGTGGTCATGACACCGTCAGACCTTGCAAAAGGGTCATCAATCTGGCCCAGTTGCTCAATATCTGGATTATGGTGAGGTGATTGCGTGGGGCACTTCAAATCTGCCTCCTAAGGAACCCCCCCACACACACACACATAGGTCTTTGAACAGTTGCTAAGTGTCAAGAACTACGGGTTTTTAACTTGTATGTATTTATATCTCGCCTTTATTATTTTACACATAATTCAAGGAGGTAGGCATATCCAACACACCTTCGTCCTTCCATTTTCCCCACAATAACAACAACCCTGTGAGGTGGATTGTGCTGGCCTAAAGTCACAGATAGCTTTCATGGCTAAGGCGATACTAGAACTCACCGTCTCCTGGTGATTGGCCCAAAGTCACCCACTTGGCTTTCGTAGCCCTGGTGATTGGCTCAAAATCACCCAGTTGGCTTTCATGCCTAAGGCGGGACTAGAACTCACCGTCTCCTGGTGATTGGCCCAAAGTCACCCAGTTGGCTTTCATAGCTAAGGCAGGACTAGAACTCACCGTCTCCTGGTGATTGGCCCAAAGTCACCCAGTTGGCTTTCCTAGCTAAAGCAGGACTAGAACTCACCGTCTCCTGGTGATTGGTCCAAAGTCACCCAGTTGGCTTTCATGCCTGAGGCGGGACTAGAACTCACCGTCTCCTGGGGATTGGCTCAAAATCACCCAGTTGGCTTTCATGCCTGAGGCGGGACTAGAACTCACCGTCTCCTGGTGATTGGTGCAAAGTCACCCAGTTGGCTTTCATGCCTAAGGTGGGACTAGAACTCACCATCGCCTGGTGATTGGCCCAAAGTCACCCAGTTGGCTTTCATGCCTAAGGTGGGACTAGAACTCACCATCTCCTGGTGAATTTACCCAGCCTCTTTTCATGCCTAAGGCGGGACTTGAACTCACCGTCTCTTGGTGATTGGCTCAAAATCACCCAGTTGGCTTTCATGCCTAAGGCAGAACTAGAACTCACCATCTCCTGGGGATTGGCCCAAAGTTACCCAGCCTCTTTCATGCCTAAGGCAGGACTTGAACTCACCATCTCCCGTGCTTTGATCCCTGGACCAAAGTGGCTTTTTGTGAAGAACCTCATCTCTGAATTTTGCCCGTGGCTACTTCTCTTGTAGAAACTACAAGGCCTTTACGTGCCCTCTACAAGCTCGATTTACTCGCAGGGAGGGGGGGGGGCTGGTCTTGCTTTTTCAGAGAAGACCCCCCTCCCACTCCTTTTCCTTTCCATTGGGGTCCTCCATTGACCTCCGTGGCCAGTGTCTCCTCAACGGAGCCCCTTTCTCTCTCTCCCCCCCCCCCCCCCCCCCCCCCCCCCCCCCCCCCCCCCCGCCCCCCCTCCCCCCCCCCCCCCCCCCCCCCCGTGTCCGTCCCGCAGAACCGCAGAGCATGCCGCTGCTGGCCCGGTCTCCCAGCACCAACCGGAAGTACCCCCCACTGCCTGTGGATAAGCTGGAGGAGGACATCAACCGGCGAATGGCAGACGACAACAAGCTCTTCCGGGAGGAATTCAGTGTGGGTACTTGGCTAACCTTTGACCTCGCTTCCCTCCCATCCCTCCAACCCCTCGGTCATCCTTAAGTGGGTGGGATTTTTTTTATATTAAAAAAAGAAAAAAAATGGCTACCGCGATGCATATCAACTTTATGCCAGTCTGAACTGTATGGGCCTTTTTTTCTTTTTCCTTTTCTTTCCTTTTTTCTTTTCTTTCCTTTCTTTCCTTCCATCCTTCCCTGCCCTTCCTCCCTCCCTCCCTCCCTCTTTCTTTCTTTCTTTCTTTCTTTTCTCTCTTTTTCCTTCCTTCCTTCCTTTCTCTCTTTTTCTTTCCTTCCTTCCTTCCTTCCTTCCTTCCGGCTCCCTCCTCCCTCCCTCTCTTTCTTTTCCTTCCTTCCTTTCTCTCTCTCACTCTCTTTCTTTCTTTTCTCTTTTTCTTTCCTTCCTTCCTTCCTTCCTTCCAGCTCCCTCCCTCCCTCCCTTCCTTCCTTTCTTTCTTTTTCTTTCTTTCTTTGTCTCTCTCTCGCTCTTTCTCTTACTCTTTGTCTCCATTTCTTTCTTTCTTTCTTTCTTTCTCTGTCTCTCTCTCTCGCTCTCTCTTTGTCTCCATCTCTTTCTTTCTTCCTTCCTTTTTTCTTTTTCCTTCCTTTCTTCCCTGCCTCCCTCTTTCTCTTTCTTTCTTTCTTTCTTTCTTTCTTTCTTTCTTTCTTTCTTTCTCTGTCTCTCTCGCTCTCTTTCTCTTTGTCTCCATCTCTTTCTTTCTTTCTTTCTTTCTTTCTCTGTCTCTCACTCTCTTTCTCTTTGTCTCCATCTCTTTCTTTCTTTTTTCTTTTTCCTTCCTTTCTTCCCTGCCTCTCTTTCTTTCTTTCTTTCTTTCTTTCTTTCTTTCTTTCTTTCTTTCTTTCTTTCTTTCTTTCTTTCTTTCTTTCTTTCTCTCTCTCTCTCTCTCTCTCTTTCTCTCTTTTCCTTCTTTCCTTCCCTGCCTCTCTCTCTCTCTCTCATTCTTTCTCTCTCTTTCTTTTTTTCTTTCTCTGTCCCTTTCTTTCTTTCTTTCTTTCTTTCTTTCTTTCTTTCTCTGTTTCTGTCTCTGTCTCTCTCTCAGCCCATCTTTTATGGCTAAGGCGGAACTTGAACTCATGGTCTCCCAGTTTCTAACCTGGTGCCTAAACCACTAGACCAAATAGACTCTATTATTCCTCTAATGCAGCTGGTCCTCATTCATTTAGTATCATTTCAAGTTACCACAGCTCTGGAACAGGTGTCCTATGACTTGGTCCTCACACATACAACCGTAGCAGCATCCCCCCATGATCACATGATCGGAATTCGGGCACTTCGCATCCGGAATATATTATACATTCCTGGCGATTCCAATCTCCTCTTTGGACCATGTGATTGCCATTTGCAGCTGGCTTCCAACAGGGATAATCAACGGGGGCAGCTAGATTCACTTAACAACCGTATAATTTGCTTAACAACGGTGGCAAAAGCGGTCGTAAAATTGGGTGTGGGTCCCTTAACAACTGCCTTGCTTAGCAATGGAAATTCTGGCCCCGGTTGTGATTGTAAGTCGAGGACTTCCTGTGCAGAGTTTCTCAAGTTGAGCAGCTTGTACATGAGTGGGACTGCAACTTCCTGAATTGAAGGTTGGAATTCTGGGAGTTGAAGTCCATTCGGATGATGGTCAGACACTTGAGTTTTCAAGTTCTGGTCCTAAAAGTTGGACGTGGGACAGAAAGAAGCTTTGCTGCCCCCTTGTGGAGCAGGTGGGCACCAAAATACTTTGTTCACAGAAATCTATTTGAAAGAATGTTAGAATCATCGGGCTGGCTCCTACTGATTGGCCCACAGTCACCCAACCTGCTTTCATGCCTAAGGCGGGACTAGAACTCACCGTCACCTGGTGATTGGCCCAAAGTCACCCAGCTGGCTTTCAGGCCTAAGGCGGGACTAGAACTCACCATCTCCTACTGATTGGCCCACAGTCACCCAGCTGGCTTTCATGCCTAAGGCGGGACTAGAACTCACCGTCTCCTGGTGATTGGCCCAAAGTCACCCAGCTGGCTTACAGGCCTAAGGCGGGACTAGAACTCACCGTCTCCTGATGATTGGCCCAAAGTCACCCAGCTGGCTTTCATGCCTACAGTGGTTCTAGAACTCACAGGCTCCTGGTGATTGGCCCAAA